>NC_060142.1:64538544-64841574 GCF_021461385.2 Schistocerca piceifrons
CACAATAATGCGTTCACTGTGCTGTTTGTAGTAGCTTACCCGCATTCCTATTTTCCTATTCATTATTAAACCTACTCCTGCATTACCCCTATTTGATTTTGTGTTTATAACCCTGTAGTCACCTGACCAGAAGTCTTGTTCCTCCTGCCACCGAACTTCACTAATTCCCACTATATCTAACTTCAACCTATCCATTTCCCTTTTTAAATTTTCTAACCTACCTGCCCGATTAAGGGATCTGACATTCCACGCTCCGATTCGTAGAACACCAGTTTTCTTTCTCCTGATAACGACATCCTCTTGAGTAGTCCCCGCCCGGAGATCCGAATGGGGGACTATTTTACCTCCGGAATATTTTACCCAAGAGGACGCCATCATCATTTAATCATACAGTAAAGCTGCATGCCCTCGGGAAAAATTACGGCTGTAGTTTCCCCTTGCTTTCAGCCGTTCGCAGTACCAGCACAGCAAGGCCGTTTTGGTTAGTGTTACAAGGCCAGATGAGTCAATCATCCAGACTGTTGCCCTTGCAACTACTGAGAAGGCTGCTGCCCCTCTTCAGGAACCACAAGTTTGTCTGGCCCCTCAACAGATACCCCTCCGTTGTGGTTGCACCTACGGTACGCCTATCTGTATCGCTGAGGCACGCAAGCCTCCCCACCAACGGCAAGGTCCATGGTTCATGGAGGGGGGGGGGGCGTTTAATCGTAAGTTTAATAAACACAGCAAATACACATAACAGAGAGTTTAGTCATCAATAATAAATTCTCCTTCAGTATTTATAACAGTCCTGGAACGCTCGGGTAACTTTTCGATTTCGTGATTATAGAAATCACGAGGTTTTGAAGCAAAGAACTAATTGAGCCATGTTCGGAGCGCATTTTCACTCTGAAACGTCCTTGAAGTTTGTTCGATAGACACCGGAAAAGGTGAAAATCTCTACGGGCGCAAGATTACGTGAGTAAGGTGGGTGCGGAATGACCTCCCAACCCAACTCCGGTATAGTGTTTTTCGTCAGCCTAGCAGAATGCGGGCGGCATCACTTTCAGCCCGCAGTCTTCCTGCCCGTTGTTCTTGGATTGTGTCAGCAAGATGTCTCAGTGGTTGAGAATACGTGTCGGCAGTGATGGTTACACATCAGGAAGCCAATCCGTAGTACACCACATCGTCGCTGTTCCATCAGATGCATATCGTTATATTTTGTGGGTGGGTGCAGGTCTTTGTACGGGTAGCTGCTGCTTTGTTTGCGTTTAACCTTTCCTTTCTTTTCCTTGTGTTAGCATAAAGACACGTTTCTCGACCACAATAGCGGTATAGGACAGGAATGGTCGGTGTTGTTCACTAGCCAATTGATGACAAGCAAGCAGACACGCAGATTGGACACCTGCCGATTTTTGTGATTTTGCCTTCGAGCATGCGGTACCCATACAACCGACTTTTGAAGGTTCCCTATTGTATACATATGTCGCAAGATGGTGGAAGGATCACAGTTCATCATATTTGCCAGTTCTCGTGTACAAAGACGTTGATCGTTGTGCGTTAATTAGTTTAAACGACCTTCATCAAACCTCGATGGAGAGTCACTAATGTCAAGACGATCCTCCTCAAAACGAGAAAACAATTTTTTTTGTTTTTTGTTTTTTTTATTTTTGCTGTGCTCTGTCCAGTGGCATTATCCCCATACAGAGCTCAAATGTTTGTGGCCATCTCCACTACTGTCGCCCCTCTATTAAGCTCAAACAGATGAATATGTCGGAAATGTTCGAATTTCTCCACTTGGCAGTCCATTTTACAGCGTCCGCAACTCCACCCACTATCTCCAAATGACAAAATGACAATATGTAAATTCAAATAGCAACAATGAACTACAAATAAAAATGACGAAAAATAAACCGATAGCACCCTGAATACCAATATTCAAAACAAAAATGCTACAAACTTATGAACCAACCTGCATTGTGCAATTACAGCATAACTCATTTGGGTCGCTTTCAACAACCAACTACAAATCATTCAGATAGTAAAAACGAATTGAATATGCCGTGAAGAACACCATCATTAGCAACAGTCGTGCAGCCTCATGCATTCATATTAGAGTACCACGGGGTGCTGCCAAAAGCATCGCCGACAGCGAGCCAGGCTGTAAACCGTAATCTCGCAGGATGCAGGCAACAAAGAAGAAAAATGGCCGATTTCATAAGTAAAAATTCCATCATAGACCCAATATTTGGAATTGTATAGCAGATACGTATTGTTGTGAGAAGTACACATACAACTACAACAAGTGTTGTCAGCTGTTCCATAGCCTGGCTGACTACGAAATGATCCATCATTGTCTATAAAACAGTGATCCTCACCAAATGTGCACAAGCTGAAAAGTAAAAGGAAAATTCCACAAGCCCAGCCAGCCTGGCCTTGACACGTCAAAATAGAAGGTTGGAGATGCCACAATCAACAGTGCACAATGTCTTAAAGAAGAGATTATGTCTTTTAAGCCTACAAAGTGCAGTTATTGACTCTTTTATACACCATGACTGGTCATTCCTTTGTAACGCAGGCTATGGAACAGCTGGCAGTTCTTATCACCGTTGCATATATTTTTCTTACTATAATACCTGCTGTACAGCTGCATACAATAGGCATCTGATGCAATTTTTACTTATGGAACTGGCGATTTTCCTTCTTGTTACCTGCATCTTGCGAGATTATGGTTTACATCCTGCTCGCTCTCGACGATGCTTTTGGCAGAATCCTGCCCTGCTCTTGGCAGCCTGTAATACGAATGCATGTCATTGCATGGCTGCTGCTAATGATGACGTTTTTCAATGCATATTCAACCCGTTTTTACAATTTCAACAATCTGAAGATGTATGTTGAAAGCGACCTAAACTAGTCATCTTGTTGTAGTTGTGCAATCCAAATTGTGGTCTAGGCAGTAAAAGTTTTTTATATTAAAATTATTGATTCAATAAATTATTTTAAGACTGTTGTCTCCTTCCTGACAATGTCAGGTTTCACTTCATGTGTGTGCTGTTACGCAATCGTGGCACCTGCAGCCTGACGTCATATTGCAGCAGGGTGAGCACTACCTCGCTGATTCCTAAATGTCCCTCACTTTATGGCTGAAAAGTTTCCGGATAGATGGGCCGGACGAGGTATCTCACGCCACTAGAGTTTTTTCTATGCAGTTTTGTAATGGACCAGGTACACCGAACAAAAGTTGGAGATATGCATCCGCAGTTCATTTGAATTTGTCGCCGTATCGTTCCTGCAATGTTTATGGTGAGAACTGAACGTTTTCCATGCCACTAAGGGGGTCTGAATGAAGAAACAGAACTTTAGGAGTTATCTTATGACGTGCTGAATACAATTGTTATTAATAAGTATAGATTTAAAGTTACTAATATCTAAAGCTGTAACGATGATTTGTGGGTACCTTGTGTATACATCAATCTATTACTAGCAGTTGGATGCGGAAGATATCGCGCTGTTAAAACATGGTTGTGGCCGATCTCCGGTATTTTTAAATAGACATGATTATTGGTGCACGTTTTTCTGTTTCCTCAGAAACGAAAACTTTCACCTTTATTGGTATCGCGGGAAGTACCCTGTCGACTGTAATGACGACTTACATCAAATAGGAAAAAACGTTATCCGCCATGTTCAAATGTGAACGAACGTTGAAGCAGACAAACAGAGAGAAAATGTCTCTGCAGCACACTGCAGTCAGGAAGCAAAAGTAGGAAGGCATGTGACATATCTTGTTGTATCCTGGAAATGCTCTGCTGGCACACGAACTGAATATCCAGAGGTTTTACCTGCATTGGTCTACGGTCTACTGGACGAATGTTGATTCGCATCAGTATTTACATCCGGGACTAGGCAGACAGGACGTTCTGCTCTGGCAGAGTCTCGGGAAGGCGAGAGAGGATGCTTTCCTCAAACCACAGCAGTGGTAAAAGGGTAAAAATGTGAGGGTACGACAAGCGTTGCTCGGAATTCTGACATCAGTCTAAATAGATAGTAACTTGGTATGCTTGCAGACGCGACATCCGTTCGTTAAGAGGGTACACTAAGCTGGGGAAACATCCAACGAAACAATTTGTGACTGAAATCAGAGGCAAGCGTCCCGAACGACAGTTTATTCTTGCAACGCTAGTGAAATATTTGTTATTTACTTATATACATTCTGGGGCAAAAAAAAAAAAACATGAAGGAATTAATCTAACGGGACGGAAATCGGTAGACGTGATGTACATGTACAGAAAAACAAATGACTGCAATTTCAGAATAAACTGGATGATTTATTCAAGACAAAGAGCTTCACAAGCTGAGCAAGTCAATAACGCACTATCCACCTCTGGCCCTTATGCAAGCAGTTATTGACAGAGTCGTTGGATGTGCTCCTGAGGGGTATCACGTCACACTCTATCCATTTGACTCGTTAGATCGTCAAAATATCGAAACGGTTGGAGGGCTTTGATCACAATGCTCCGAAGGTCGTCGGTTGAGAAGATGTACGGTGACCTTGCTGGCCAACATAAGGTTTGGAAAGCAGGAAGACAAGCAGTAGAAACTCTCGTCATGTGAGGGCGGGCATTATCTTGATGGCATATACATAATGGTTGCCATGAGGAGCCAACAAAGAAAGGCGTAGAATATCACCGACGTACCGCCGTGCTGTAAGGGTGCCGCTGATGACAACAAAGGGGTCCTGCTATGACAAGAAAGGGCACTCCAGCACTCCTGGCTGTCGCGCCGTATGGCGGGTGGCCGTCAGGTTGGGTTGGGGTTGGGTTGTTTGGGGGATGAGGCCAAACAGCAAGGTCATCGGTCTCATCAGGTTAGGGAAGGATGGGGAAGGAAGTCGGCCGTGCCCTTTCAAAGGAGCCATCCTGGCATTTACCTGAAGAGATTTATGGAAATCTTGGAAAACCTAAATCAGGATGGCCGGAAGCGGGATTGAATACGAGTCCAGTGTGCTAACCACTGCGCCACCTCGCTCGGTATGTCGATGTCTCACTGCTGTCTGGGGCATCTCCACACGCGTCTTTGGCCTAGAATCTCAGTGATTGGGGTATAATCGTCTTTTGTGACGAATCCTGCGTCGAACTGAGCCCCGATGACCAGTGAAGACGTGTCTGGAGGCACCCCAGACAGCAGTGCCACACCAGCCATACTGCCACCCGCCACACTTGCCGACCACCAGGAGTGATGGTCTGAGATGCCGTTCATTCCATAGCCGGACTCCTTTTGTTGTCATCCGCGGCACCCTTACGACGATATTCTACATCTCGTTTCGTAGCCCTTCATGGAGAGCAATCGTGGGCCTACATTTCAGCAAAACAATGTCCACCCTCACATGAGGAGGGCTTTTACTACTTATTCGTGGTTGCCAAATCCTACATTGGCCAGCAAGGACGCCGGATACCTCCCTAGCTGAGAATGGAACATTATGGGCAGGATCTTCCGACCATCTCGGGAAGTCGACGATCTATCGCGATAAATGGACAGAATTTGGCACGATACTCCTCAGGACGATATCCAATCACTCTATTAATCAGTGCCAAGCCGAATAACTGCTTGCATGAAGGTCAGAGTTGGACGGACGCGCCGGCCGAGGTAGCCGAGTGGTTCTAGGCGCTACAGTCTGGCACCACGCGACCGCTACGGTCGCAGGTTCGAATCCTGCCTCGGGCATGGGTGTGTGTGATGTCCTTAGGTTAGTTAGGTTTAAGTAGTTCTAAGTTCTAGGGGACTAATGACCTCAGAAGTTAAGTCCCATAGTGCTCAGAGTCATTTGAACCATTTGGACGGACGCGTTATTGACTTGCTCAGTTTGTGAAGCTTTCCCTCTCTAGTAAATCCCTCAGTTTCTCTGTAACTGTAATCATTAAGAATTTGTTTGTCGGTACATGTACATCACATCTACTGATTTCCATCCCATTCAGATATTCCTTCGTGGTGCAGCCACTCTCTCCCTCCATCCCTCTCTCTCTCTCTCTCTGTCTCTTTCCTTCTTATAATTTATTTATTACAGTGCAGTCTGCTACTTCTAATGCAAACACAGGTTGTATTCAATGTCACGCAAATTGTTACTGTCAGTATCAATTGATTTTCCTATACACCGGCAGCTGTGAGACGCTGTGATACTAAGGAAGCACTGTTTGGTATCATCTCACAGCCTGACTCCCCACAATACATATCTCGGAGAATCAGAGTCACACCAGCTGACTTCCACGCCCTGCCACCAATGTTGCTGTCCATCGGCAGGCGACAAAAAAATGGCTCTGAGCACTATAGGACTTAACCTCTTAGGTCATCGGTCCCCTTGAACTTAGAACTACTTAAAAACTAACTAACCTAAGGACATCACACACATCCATGCCTGAGGCAGAATTCCAACCTGCGACCGTAGCGGTCGCGCGGTTCCAGACTGTAGCGCCTGGAACCGCTCGGCCACACCGGCCGGCGGCAGGCGACAGTTCTAAGTAACTGTCATTTTTGTTGCACGACTACCACGCATCAGATGAGAGTCGACTGTCTGTATCAGACCAACTCTGTAGACTCTCTAAGCCCCTTCTTACCTCTACTGTGTTGGGTGTTGATAAAATTACACTTCCTGTCAAAAGAAGTAAACCATCCAGAAGATGAGAAAAAAAAGTCACGATTTGAGAGAGTATGTAATGTTATTTCAGTGATCGCAGAATCAATAGCGATTACAAGGAACATGGCATTATGATCAGACTTATCAATATGAGCCTACTTACAGTATGATGTTGCAGCCAGTCTGGCCTGGATGAGCGCACTGACTGATTCAACTGGGAAGGGTGTCACAAAGCTGTTGCATCCTCTCCTGAGGTAAGCTGGCTCACAACTGTTCTGACTGGTCCTCGATGTCCTGGATACTGGTACTAGGATGAAGTTTATGTCTGAGCTGATCCTACCCGTTCTATTGGGGACAGATCTGGGGGATCTTGCTCGCCATGGAAGTACCTCAACGTCATCCAGACAGCTGGTTGGTTGGTTGGTTTTGGGGGAAGGAGACCAGACAGCGAGGTCATCGGTCTCATCGGATTAGGGAAGGACGGGGAAGGAAGTCGGCCGTGCCCTTTGAAAGGAACCATCCCGCCATTTGCCTGGAGCGATTTAGGGAAATCACGGAAAACCTAAATCAGGATGGCCGGACGCGGGATTGAACCGTCGTCCTCCCGAATGCGAGTCCAGTGTCTAACCACTGCGCCACCTCGCTCGGTCATCCAGACAGTTCTTAGAGAAACATGCCACGTGTGGAAGAGCATTGTACTGGTGAAATATGGCATCACGATACTTCCACAGGAGAGGTAACACATGAGTATTCCAGATGTCCCTCACATACCACTGCGCCGTTGGAGTTTCCTCAGTCACTACCAGCCACGACCTGAAGTCGTACCTGATGGTCCCCTACACCGTGAAGACAGGAGTAACACGTCTGCACCTCTCCAAAACATTGGAAGAATGGGACCTCTTCCCAGGTCACTGCTATATTTGCCAGCGATGCTCACCCAGGTAGTGCACAAATGCGATTCTTCACTGAAAACACTGCGACGCCATTCATCGACAGCCCGTGTTTCCTGGTCACATCACGCAGATATGTTGTGGTGTTAACAGCAGCCTATTCGTGGCAGTTTAATCCCCTAGCCTGGCTGCTGCTAGTCTCCGACCATTGGTGCGAGATGGCACAGAACGTAGCAGAGAGTCCAGTATTTGTTCTCGGATGGCAGGCACAGATGTGAATGGGTTACCTGTGCACAGGGTGTACAGTATGGCGGTCCTCCCCTGTAGTAGACAGACTTACCTGACCAGAACCTTGACAATGAATATGCCTGCTTTCACGTTCCTGTCCAGTCCAACATCACCTCACTGTCATATCTGAATGGCCCACAAATTTGAGTACTGCACGATTTGACCATCCATCGAAATGGAGTCTCATGAATGACACCCCTTTCAAAGTCTGTCAGTAGCTGATAACGCTGTGTCACATGAGTACATTGCCATTTCAGTCTCCTTCACAGTGATCCCTCAACATCTGACAGTGTTCAGGCCCGTTATATACCCCACCAGGCCTGGTAGCAACACTAAATACGAACGACACTAATGTTCTGTGGTTGCAGTTCTACTTCTCACAGAATTTTGGAACTCTACTTATTTACATACCTGCTAATTGTATGCATGTGTCCAAAGTTACACAAGGGGTGCTACTCCTGGACTTCTCCAAGGCCGTTGACTGCATGTGACACAAGGACCTCCTCTACAAACTTATTGTGTTGGGGGCTCCGACATTGCATGTCAGACTCTTCACATCTTACCTGCGTGACTGAACTTGCAGCATTCGTTCCGAAGACGGCATTTCGACAGCTAGGCCAATACAAGCAGGAGTGCCACAGGGGTCTGTACTTCAGCTGTGCTGTACTCCCTGTAGACCACCGACATGCCAAAGACGGAGGGTATCATTAGCGCTTTAAGTGGACGACGCCGCACTCTATGCTCGCTCTACGAAAATCGATGTCCTGCATCGCTGCCTGCAGACGGCCTGCAACGTTCTAGGGGAATGGCCACGAAGTGGCGTCTAAAGCTAAGCGCCACGAATGCTAGGACGTCATAATTACGAGACTCAGAGTGCCAGTGGACCGTCAGCCGCTGAAGATAATGTGAATCCCCATTCCATGGTCTCTGATGGCAAAGTACCTCTGGGTAATCCTAGACAGGCACCTCACTTGGAAACCACATATCCGCGAGGTATGGAGTAAAGCATATGCTCATCTGAAGACGCCTTACCCCCTGCTAAACCCAGAGTCGACGCTTTCGCCACACTGGCGTTAAACTATATCGAGCACTGATCCGACCAACGCTAGTACATACGATGAGAGTGTGGGGAAAGGCAACCGATTGCAACATTTGCTGGTTCCAAGGTGTGCAGGGTAGAGCCTTAAGACTCACCATTCACCTCCCGCGAGAGTAACCTATCCGAGAACTTCATCATGAAAGAAGCATCCCCATGATTAGGGACTGAATGAAACAGACAGCCCGACAGTTCTGCGAAACATCGTGACGGTCTGACAATAGGCTGGCTGCAAGTATGGGAAACCACCAATACAAAACAAGGACCACTAGATGGCCCGACCTGCTATGGCAGTGACGATAGATGAACGATAACTTGTAAACAAGCTCATAATACTGAGAAGAAATCACATGCATTCGACATGAAAAGACCACAGTTTCAAGAAACAGCAGGAACATTTTTCAACAGACTTAGCTACAGAAAAGAGACAAACCGGACTGTCTGTTAGGATAAGAAAGCAACATCTTACCATTTCTTTTAAGTGCTTCAATATTTTTGGTGGACAGTGTATTATTTTGCAAACCACAAAAATATGTTACATTCAACTCTCTCAGAGCTTGAGGTAAAATGGGAGCAAAGTTAAAAATTATATTGAAATCCATATTATACTAAAAAACGAAACTCCATCCAGAAAGGTCTCAGAACGCCCAACGGTGCCGACCGACAGCCGTGTCATCTTCAGCCAAAGGCGTCAATGGATGCGGATATGGAGGGGCGTGTGGTCTGCACACCGCTCTCCCATCGCTGTCAACTTTCGTGACTGTAGCTGCTACTTCTCAATCAAGTATCTCTTCAATTGGCCTCACAAGAGCAGCCCATTTGCCAACAGTGGTCGGCAGACATGAACAGTCACCCATCCGAGTGCTAGCCAAGTCCAAGAGTTCTCCACTTCGGTGATCTAACGGGAACCAGTGTTACCACTGTGGCAAGGTCGTTATAATAAGAAAATATTCTTTCTAGTGATATGCTGTTGTGTTTCCATCACTCTTTGTTGGTTTTTTTGCAACAGGTATTTAATTGACCAGTCTTGTTTGCAAAAAGGATTTCAGGGTTCCAATTAATTCATTGCACATAACTAAATGAATTGTCGTAGGCCATCAGCATTGCTTCATGTTTTATTCATTTTTATGTTTTTAACATCATCCCAATACAGTGAACACATAGTACTTTCGCAAACCTTCCAAACAGCCTGAAATCCACCAAAAAATCAACTGCCAAAAGGATTTACACAAAAAGAGTACTCAGTGATGACATTTATAGGCTGATGGTTTTTCCTAACAATAATATTTTTATACACTGCCAGAAAAAAATTAGTACAACTGTGAGGACAACATTCATTGTGATTTGATTATGACCCACCACCTAGGGGACAGCCGGCCGCAGTGGTCTAGCGGTTCTAGGCGCACAGTCCGGAGCCGCGCGACTGCTACGGTCGCAGGTTCGAGTCCTGCGTCGGGCATGAATGTGTGTGGTGTCCTTGGGTTAGTTAGGTTTAAGTAGTTCTAAGTTCTAGGGAACTGATGACCACAGATGTTAAGTCCCATAGTGCTCAGAACCATTTGAACCATTTTGAACCTAGGGGACAGCAGATAATGTCAACTGCCAACAGATATGGCAGCGGCATAGCTACCAGAGCGAAATTTGTGTCTACCCCTTAATAGGGAGTGCTCACAGTCAGACGGTCTGTGTTGGAAAGGGGAAGCAAGCAGGCAACCATGCCACAGAGATGCACTCGTGCTTCCTACAGTCAACCGAGCGAATTTGTAAGGGCTCAGATTGTGGCCTTCCGGGTGGTGGGGTGGTCCTTTCACAAAACTGTTGCACAAGTTGGACGTGCTGCTTCAGTTGTGCAATGATTATGGCGTCAGTGGTCACATGAATATTCTCATACATGTAGACAAGGATGTGGATGTTCACGCAGCACAGACTCTCGCCAGGACCATCGTACTGTAAGGGCAGCACTGGCAGATCGTACAGCTACCAAGAGAGCTTCTGAACTCAAATGTGTCAACTTGAACTACTGCGAACTGGTTATTAGCAGCGGGACTATGGGCACACACACCTCTAGCCTATCTTCCACTCACGCCACAGCATCGACGTGCACGGTTCGACATGTACCGTCAGAGGATCACTTCGAAGGTGAACGGCACACCAGTGATGAAAGCAGATTCTGTCTGCATGCCAGTGGTATTCATTTGTGCGTATGATGTAGACCTGGTGAGCGCTGTCTCGTAGAGCACATTTGTCCAATACACACTGCACCCACACCAAGCCTCATGGTCTGGTGCATTTGAAGAATACACCAACCAGTGCTCGGTACTTATAAAAGGTTGTCACGCCAGTTCCTTTGCCGTTCTTGCAACAAGAAGGTGATATGTTGTTCCAACAGGATAAACTCGCGCACACACTGCCTGTGAAACTCAGTGTGTTCTGCAAGATGTACAGAAACGTCCCTGGCCAGCACGATCGGACATGTCTCCTATCGAATATGTCTGGGATACAATAGGACAAGAAGTGACTTGTGCAGCTAATCAATCATCAACTCTTACAGTACTACATGAAGACGTCGAGCAGGCTTGACGTACCATATCCCAAGACAGTATTCGCCATCTGTAAGATCGATTGCATGCCAGAGTCATCACGTGCATTGCCGCCCATGGAGGGTACACCACGTACTAATATGGGTATAGCAGTACATGTCAATACCTGGTACCTCAGAATCTCTTGTACTATTGATCGATAAATGTAATCCTTTCATATAGTTCATATCTAGTGTTGCAGCAATAAATCTTGAGTGAATTGGAAACCTCTGAAAGGGTGTACTAATTTATTTTTCCAACCGTGTATGTATTTCGAATTAAAGTTTACATATTTCAGTTGCGATTTATATTTTTCACACTGATAATTCCATACTTGCGGTGTCTATAAAAAGCAGTTCTTTGATTTTAGTAGTGACAAGGCCAACATTATCATGAAAACAAAAGAATTTCAAATAAATATTTCTGGTTGGTCGTTTACAAACATTTCGAAAACAGATAAATGTGTTATAATAAAGAAAATTTCGAAAAAGTAACACCTAAAGAATAGGCATAAAAATGTTCATAAGTAAACCTATGTGTATATTATATAAATGGCCTGTTACTGACATGCACCAAAGGACTGATCAAACATATCATATGCACAACATCAATGTCGCATGTTGTTTACTAAAGGCTACTGCCTGCAACTCGTGCTTCCCCCTGCCACGTTCCCCCTTCCACCACCCTTTCTCATTTCATAAGAATACATTGCATATTTTATGGTATTTGGTTTGGTTTTTACACCATTATTATGTTCCTGGGCTGATACGCTGAGGAGTGGAACTCTTAAGTATGCATTTCTATCTATGGTGTCTATAGAGCGCAGCTGGTTAGATAATAACGTTCCTGTGATGGTTGTGTCTTTATGCTGCTGATGTGGTATGATACATATAGCAAATTATGAAGCTCAGTTTACTGGTTGATTATGTGGTCTTCACCATAAAATTATTTTTTTAAAAAAATGTTTGGGTTTCTTTTGGTTAGCATTTATTACCTGTACAATTACTCCTGAGTAACATATGGTTTCCCTGTAGAACAGGGTATTTCTTATTTGTTTGATTGTAAAGAAACGGCGAATTGCTCCAATTTTCAGTAATTTTCTTTTATTACTATTGACAATGTATTTACATTTTTTCCATGTTGTCCACTTGACCTTCCCCTTTTTTGGCTGCTCCTCCCTCGGCATTTCCCAACCCTCCATCCACCCCCTCATCCCTCTCACCCCTTCCACCTATGCTACAACCACACTGTCACCATACAAGCAGATGGCTATGGTTATGTTATGTCTTCCTCTGGATGGCAAGTAAATTTTTGGTACTTTGTAAAAAGGATAACTTTGTGGTTTAATGACTGTTTTTATGTGAAACATACGAAGAAAAAAGTTGTTTTATCTTCACATAATTTGTGAAGTTTATTGTAGTAAAGGTTTTATGCTTATAAATGGTCGGAAATGATGGAGATTTTTAATCTCTTTCTTTTGTTTCTTTTAATTCTAATGTTGCTGTTCACATTTAATGATTTTTATGTACCAGCATGGTATACAGCTTTCTATACTCACTGTAGGTGGTGCTGCTAGCTTTTACTGTTAAGTGGTTTTAAACAGTTGACAGTTTTTGGTAAAGAATTTAAAAAGTAATAATTTTATTGTTGACATGTGCAGTTCCACATTTAGTGATTTTTACATGCCTACATGGAAAACAACTTTGTAATACACATCGTATGTGGTGCTGCTGTGTATTACTGGTCAGTGATTTTAAGTATTTGAATGTTTTTTGGTAAATATTTAAAAAAGTATTCGTTTCATTGTTGACTTGTATGGTTATTGTAACAATTGTTGTATTCTTGATGGTTGGGGATCATTTTAATAACTAAAGATGGTTTCCTGATAGGGTGCCCCTTCCTGGGGTTTCCTTACAACAGCGGAAGGAGTAAACTGCCAGTTGTCTGTATGCATTGTAAATGCTCACTACATAATTTTGACTGCTTTGGAATTGCCATTTTCGACTATGTTATGTATGTTTAGAAACAATATGTTCTGTGTCTTTGGCATATGCTTAAAAATTTGGCAACAACTGTATTATACATTAGAGTTAGGGTTGCCATAATCTCGGAATCCAAAACCAGGACAAAACTTATAGTCACCGTAGCCGATCGAAGGAAATAAGAGGAATAAGGAGTCCTCATGCCCATAAGCTAGGGGAAATGTGCATTTAATTAATGATCCAGAGTTTAGGAAGGACTGGTTCATTAAGAAAGCATTTATTACAATAAATTAGAATATGCATTACATTATTCAGTACACGAAGTTCTATTGTCATCGTATTTCTCAGAACCTTGAATAGATGAAAGGAACTGAATCTGGTTCTCAGTCAGTTTATGAAATTCACTGCAACTTACATTTTTCATATTGTACTGTATTTGCATCATTGCATTAACTGATTTTACTGTTAACCTATTCCTTTCTTCTGTCCACTGAGAATTCATGAGGGAAAAGACTCTCTCTACATTGGCGTTATGACTGGCAATGGAGAAACAAAATTCCACAATTTTCAGCAACTCTGAATACTGCTCACTAGAAATACAATTATGAATGAAGAACACACATTTCTTATGTGACATCATATTCTCAAAACTTTCATCTTTGACCTCCCCCAAAACACACTTTAATTTCAGTACTTGGTCAAAGAGAAGGGAGTCATTCAATTTACAGCTTGTGTTTTCATGCATCCACTTGAGTGTCTTTTCAACATTTTCTGTTGAAGTTCAGTATATTCCTCCCTGTACTTAACCATCCGTCTAGCCGACATTATTAAACCACCAGGCAAATAATAACAACTATTTAATACAATATAACACAACGAAATCGCAAGCACAACAAACCATGCGAACATTCAACAAGCTAATCAAAGAGGATAATACTCTTCATTGCCAGAGATGACTGACCGCCCGCTGTATCGACTACTCGCAATCTCGTAAATCGAAGAGCCTGAGCCTGACTGCCCATTGTTTCCATATCTCGAAAGCTGTTCTGTTCTGTTTGGATTTTATATAATGTGAAGGCAAAGAGATAACATATTGATGCTTCTTTGACATCAAATTTTGAAATTACCGGAAGTTGACTTCAAATCCACCAAATATCGCGGACATTTGCCTTTTCGGCCCGGACGTTTTCATTTACCCTAAAATCGCGGACTGTCCGTGAAATCCGTGGCGTATGGCAACCCTAATTAGAGTAAGTATGGTTTTCTGCCCTCCAGGATGATTTGAAAATGGGTCCTGGCCTAAATGTAGTCACTGAATGAATAAAAAGTAAAAATTAGCAACTTGGACTGGTTTTTCGTTCTACTGATCAACTATTTCAGTTTCTTTCCTGCTTTTTACCAGAAGTGTTCATATAGCATTCCTTATCTTCTTTATTGCTATCATGCAGTATTTTCAAGCCTTCTTCTACTTCTAGTTCGTTCTCTCAAACATTCTTGGCACTTCTTCCAGCTAGCTCTTGGTCTTGGCTTTCTTTCCCATAGCGGAGCTCCTGAAGCAGACCTTTTACAGATTCATCTATATTTTCTTCAGTTCCAACTCGATTTGCATGGACTCCTTTGTTGGGAATCAGATTCAAGATTTCTTGGTGGACCAACAGAACAATACCCATTTTTCTGAAGCCACTGACAATGTTGTCTCCAGAACTTTCACTCAGCTCTTCAATGTCTTTTTTTCATTTGTGGAAAATGGACCTTAGTCAGAGAGCCTCGACTACCCTGATTTAACCACTTTTGAAGCAGTAACATCCACTTACTTTTCAGAGGGTAAAAAGGCCACATCCAGAGGCTGGGCTAGATGAGTTGAGTGTTTTGAAAGCATTGTAAATGTGGATCTGTTACCTGCATAAGATGTCAAAACAGCTTCATAAAAATGGCTTGAGTGTTTGTAACCAATGAGATATCTTAATTGCAGCTCTTACTGAAGGTAAGGCAAAGCTATTTTAAAACATCAGTCCTCAAAATATTTTTGGTCAAATCAGCACCCATAACATGTGCCCTTGGGTCCTACAAAATGTCACAAGTCTTATAGATTTTCGGCTCTGTATGCAGTATAAGTGGTAACAGCTTATTATCACCACTGCAAGCAAACATCAAGCTTGTTACTGATTTGTAATATCGTTTACCTTTTCAGGGTACTTTTGATGCTCATACAAATAATTTTTTGCTTTCAGTATAATCACTCAAATTTGTTTCACTATGACTTATAATGTTGCAAGGTTCTACATGAGTTCCTTCAAGATTAGCAAAATAGTAATTTACTGATATTCTTTTCATATTTTTGAACAACAGTCATATAATAATGCTTGAATGGTATTTCCATCATTTGAACGGTATTTCCGCCATTTGACTTTTTATTTTATGTAACTATCATTATTGTTTGTGCAGAAATGTCCACTCAGGCCCTTTTGATATTTTGGTTCATTCTTGAGTGAAGCTTTTCTTTGTGTCTCATGAGAAAGAAAAGATCCAATCCTCTCATGATAATTATTTTTGAGCATCTTTATGGTCATCCCCTGCTTGCCCAAATATCCTTTAACAACAACATGCAAATCCATGTATTGTAACAGAAACTTCATTCTCCAAGAAGGATGATTTCATCTGCAGTTATTAAATAATTTGATTATAGTATGATACAGTAGGCCTGAATCAATTCTGCCTACATATGGTAGTTGCACTATTAATACTGGTGCCAGTATGGTAATTACCTGCAGTAACTGTTTAACAGCTTAGAATGAAAATGCTTATTCAGGTACTGGGATGGGCTAGGTACTGATAACGTACTAACTTTAGTGGGAAAATTAATAAGCCTACCTTTCAAAACAGACTTTTCTCTGGCACTCAAACTTGTCTGCCCACCATGAGTCTTTTGGTTTATCTTCATCTTGTCAGCGTGTTACTTTTCTTAAACGGCATGCAGAATTAATTTTCCTCTTTCTGCTTTAGTCATAGCTTTATCTAAATCTATAGCATTGTGCTGATTCAAAGGTTTTGACACAAGGGGCCCTCTTGTAAAACCTGCTGTAACTGAAAAAAATTAAATTCAGTAGAACTTAGGTTGAATGGGGTGAATGAATATGCATTACTTCACCACAATCAGAAACTTTTTTTTTTAATTTTTATATCTTAAAAACGCTTTTTTGAAATTTGAAACAACAATAACAAGTTATTGATCACAGATACATTCCTTACTTTTCACAAGAAATTCATCTTTATTCAAATGCAGGATTTGACTTCAGCTAGTAAAGTTTCCACTAGGCCCTACCTTAAAAACTGCACAATGAAATCTCTCAAAGAAAACAGTACAACTGAGCAGCAAAGTTGACGGGGTAAATCGGCTGACTTATAGGTGCCAATATTTACTTGGAATTACCAATACACAGTCATATTGTAACAAATGCTGCGCTTTGTATCTTCACTCCGTCACAGTCTAACATACACAGTCTGTGACTCCGTTGTGTCACCCTTATCAACGGCAACTTTTGTAACTAAATGAGCTGCAAGATGCTACTAAGTTAAATCATCTGTCTGTATTCGTATTTGGATAAATTACTTATGTAAAACTGTATGTATTGACAGAGTGTTCCTCAAAATCAATGTATCAACGGCTGCAATTTTATTCACAGTCATTTTCTACATAATCGAATGCATCTCAAAGATTTTAGCAGCATATATCTTCCCGTATATCTTTATATCTTATAATCTTTGTAATGTTTACTGTGTCTTGTTTTGTTGTGCTTTGAAAAATGCCGGTAATTTTATTTTGTTGAAAGTAATGTGTGACTGCTAACAGAAATCCACTGTTAAGCCCAAATGATGTAAACGATTACATATTGTACTCTCATCAGTGAAACAGTTTTGGGAAATGAAAAATCTACACTGTGGAGTACACATCAATCAATTGCTGACGCTGTATATATAGATTTTAGCGGTTCATTTGAAACTTAGAACATTAGCATCCCAATTAGATGTCATACAGCCGTCAAACTACAACGACAGACACGTTTGCAGTAACAGTTTCATTGCGTAGTACGAGTTGTAACACAGGACTTCCGCTCCACGTTTGTAGCCAATGCGTATTCTGATGTCGCTATTAACATACTAAATCTGTCGAACGTGCCATTTAAATATTACCCGTTGCCCATATGAGTGTAATGATAGTGTCGCACCATGAGAGCAATACATTTTTACAGCTTAAAACAACGATATGTAGGCCCGCATAGCTACCACTGCATCTTGGAGATTTTGGCTCACCACATTTTCTTTAATGTGAGTTGGTGAGCAGCACATCCACAAAGCTGTAGAGCTACTACTTTGTGGGTACAAGTAGCTGCTTCACGTGAATACCGGTGTCAAGGCATTGGATTGGACCTTTCTGTCATTAACAGAATGTATTTAGACATTGCCCCCCCCCCCTCCCCTCCCATTTCGATGAATCTTTGTGAACTATACTCCTACTGTCATGGACAAGACTTTCTCCCCAAAATATTTCAGAACATCTTGTCCGAATAATTATTTTTAGCTATATAGAACCAACCAGCTACATTTTAGTTGAGTTAAAAAATAAGATACTGTAAATACATGTACCATAGTACTCATGCATGAATGCTCTTCCTCATAAAAATTGATTCACTCAGTAAAGCACACTGTGAGGGCATGTTAACTAGTTCAAAAGTGTCCATTTGCCACTTGTCAATTTACTTAAGAAATGGAAATATTGGTAAGAGATTAAAATACACACAGTTAGAGATGTGAGGAGACTGTTCAGCATAAAATAGAATTAATAAGAAAATCCAATTCAATAACAGCATTGCAGACTATTTTATGCAGTTTTCTGAAAATGTTGTTGTTTTAGATTAAATGTTTTTGACACTTAGAACTGAGTAGAGATATGCCTCTGTAGCTGAGTGGTGAGTGTAGCTGACTGCTATGCAGAGTACCTGCGTACTGGCAAGGACTTGTTCCTGGTTGGAGGACTGGTATAGGGTGCATGCAGCATCGTGATGCCAACTGAGGAGTTATGTGACAGTCAGTAAAGTCTGCAAAACAGCTAGGAGAGTGGTGTGCTGCTTACAGTCCTCTACATACCACATCCGCATAACACTTGAAGGCATAGAATGACACAGCAGCCAGTAGACATCCATTGGCCCTTGACGACCTGAATGAGAAGCTCGTTTAGTACTGATTGGAGACAGGATAGTACCATACTTGATGACTATCAGAAGTACTATTTTATGTGTGGCTATTCGTTTACATTTTATTGGATGTCATTGTAATTGGTGGCACACACATACGCACAGAAAAATTGTGAAGACAGGAAGTGAAAAGAAGGAGGACTGGAGACTATGCTGACCAGAATAAATATCATAGATGTAGATTATTTTCACCTGTAGTACAACGTTATGGACCCAATGAGTTATCTAAAAAAAAATTGAGAGAATCTTTGGTTTTCAACAGTGTGATAAATATAATAATAATGGTAAAAATGCACATACTGTGTTGGTGTTGGCACTTTTGTGTTGCATAATGCAGTTGGTAACTGCACAGTGAATGATGGGAGGTGAAAATAATGAATGATTAGTCAGCTGATTGGACAAGAAGACACAACCAATGAGAAAATAGTGTTCCATAAACATTATCATGATGTTGAGTGTATAAAATTATGTGACAGCAAAGAACACTATATTGTGCAGAATGTTAACACATAAAACAATGTTCCACAAACTTTAAACTGTACTGTTGTTATACTGCATAACCACAACCTTAGAATAATTGAAAATACCTGATAAAGTTTTCAAAAGATCATTGGGCTACGTTACAGATCAGTCCATCACCATAGCCAGTTTTTCTCGTCACAAGCCATTTCACAACTAAACTGTAACATTTCATCCTAACCTGTGACTTTTGTTATGCTACATATCAGTCCATCACCACAATCAGTTTTCTCACATTCACATTTCTTGGCTTTGCCAACTCATAATCTAGCCAACATTTCAAATAAGCTAGACTCAGGTTATGTTACAGATCAGTCTGTTACCACACCCAGTTTTCCCCCAGTCACATTAGTTGCCTTCACCATCTCACACCAAACTATAACATTGGAGTACTATGAAATGATATCCCAAGAAATTGTGGCATATTCCAAGAAACACAATGCAAGAAATACAAAAAACAGGAACCAATTTTATAGGCCTAATCCATGGTAGCTAGATCAATAATCATCAGTCTCAAGCTATACGTATCAAAAACAGGAGTAATCAGTTCGGGTCAATGGAAGTGTCCGATTCCACCCATCGGCTTTGACACACAATGTAAGGCTCTTGTGGTGTTTGATGTCAGGGCGGCGCAGAGTTTAGTTTGCAAGAGTGGCGTGTTTGTAGGTGTCGTTTTGATGTGATCATTGGTGCTCACTGGTGGTGTGTTGTGCATTATGTGATGTTTGTGGTTTTGTTTGTGTGTGGCATGTTTATAGGTGGCGTATTGTTGCAGTCTGTGGTTCTCTCTGGTGGTGTGTTTATGGGTAGTGTGTTATGTGGCATATGGGGTTCATTTGTGTGATAGCATTGCACGTGTGTTGTTTCGGTGGTGACTGTGCTTTCAGCAAAATATTTGTCAGTTAGTTAACAATTTTGGTTTTGTTATGTTGACATTATTGTAGTTTTTTCCGTTCGTCGTGTGTGAATTTTGGAAAATTACTTTGTTTATGCCTGTGGTAGGTATGGATATGAACAGTTTTCGGTTGTTAGCGATGATGGGGTACAGTGCGTTCTCTCTAATAAAATTTCTTCAGATATTGTGAAGTGTTCAGTGTGTCGTGAATAAATAAGACTTACTAAAGTTCCGGCATCTCAGACCAGGGACGGCTATATGTGGAGATGTCGTAAGGATAACTTATGGCGCTCCATTAGGCGAGGTTCCTAGTTCGAGGGTCTTGGTTGGGCATGTGAGAAATTGTGTTAGTGACGTATCATTTTTGTCATAAAGCCTCTCACAGTTTCTGTCCACATGAGGTGGGTGTGAGTGTGAGAACGGTGCTTGAGTGGTATTCTTATTGTCGTGAGATGTGTTCTGAATATATTAAGTACAGTGATAGGTTGGGTGGACCTGGTGTTGTTGTGGAGATTGATGAGTCACAGTTTGGGAAGAGAAAGTATGCGAGGGGGTAAGTCTTCGGTTGGCTTATGGGTGTGGGGGGCTGTGGTATGGAGGGGTGGGTTTTCAGAATGGATATTTAGGTTTTGGAGAACCGGACAAAAAGGGAATTAGTGGGATAGATTGAGGATTTTATTGAAGAGGCTACCACTATAGTTTCAGACACATATTCTTCTTATAGGCAGTTGGGTCAGCAGGGGTACAATCATTTAGTAGTGAACCACAGTGTTGAGTTTAAGAATTATGAGATGGGGGCCTGTATGAATACTATAGAGGGGTTTTGGAAGGCAGTTAAGGCAGTGATTGGGAGGGGAAGAGGCGCTCTTCTAACCTTCAGTCTCATCTAGATAAGGACTGTTGGCAGAAGAGCGTCCCTGAGGGCTATTGTATTTTTAAGGTTTTTTTAAGGGTGATTAGTAGGATGTATAGGCTTGAAGGTTGTGGGTTAGTTAGGTGTTGGGTGGGGGGATGGTGGCTTGGGGAGGGGGCTGGGGGGAGGGGTTGTGTTTAGTTGTTGGTGAAGTTTGTACAGAGATGTAGGGAGGGGAGGTTTTTTTTATTTTGTGTAGAGGATTTTTTTGTTACAGTTGTAGAGTGTGATTTTTTTTGTTTTTCTTGGTTTATGGGTCTTTTATTTTTTTGGGGGGTTGGGTTGGGTTGTGGGTGGGGTGGGAGTTTTATTTGGTTGTGTTTTTTTTTGTTTTTGTTGGTTTGTATGTTTTTGTTTGTTTGTGTGTGTGTGTGTGTGTGTGTGTGTGTGTGTGTGTGTGTGTGTGTGTGTGTGTGTGTGTGTGTGTGAGAGAGAGAGAGAGAGAGAGAGGGGGAGAGGGAGAGGGAGAGAGTCAGAGAGAAATTGTGGTGTCTGACCTAGATGGCTGCGCCGGAGCTTTTTAGTGGTGAGTTGATGTTTTTTGTTAAATGATTGGTGGGGTGTTTGTGAGTTGTTTGGTTGTTTGTATTGGTGATTTGGTATTTTATTTATTTATTTATTATCATCCCAATGATCACATTTGTGATATAGGATTTGTCAGGGTACATTTTAACAACTATATAATATCTTTACAAAATTTGTATCTGTGCTGAATTCATATTAATCTATCTTATGTTTAATACAATATACAACTAATAAGTGTTTTTATAACATAATTTATTATGCACTGATGTAATTTCATTTGTCACATTAACTTAAACATATATTTTATACAGTTGCGCAAAGATATTTGCTTATGCTGTAATAGCATTTGTCAAGCATGTGGTTCTTTAGAGCAGTTTTAAATTTATCCTCGTTTTCCAGCTCTTTGATATGTTTTGGTAGTGCATTAAAAAGTTTGATGCCTTGATTACATACATGTTTCTGGCTTCGGGTCCTTGTTACAACTTGAATGTGGAGATCTTTACATTGCCGTGTATCGTAATTATGGAAGTCTGTATTGTCTTTCATTTTGTCCTGATTTCTTTTGATCACCAACAGACATTTCAGAATGTATAATGATGGAATTGTTAAAATCTTCAATGCTTTAAAAAGGGGCCTACAATGTGTTTGAGGTGGGCTGTGGGTCATTATCCGAATAGCACGTTTTTGTAATTTGAAAATCTCATTTAGACGACAATTTGTTTTTTCCCAGAATACTATCCCATAGGATGCAATGGACTGAAAATAGCCAAAATATACTAATCTGGTACAGTCATTACTACAAACTCTTGAAATTATTCTAAGCACAAAACATGCTGAATTTAGTTTTAGTGCTAAGTTCACCACATGGTCCTTCCAATTAATCTTCTCATCAATGTGCATACCCAGGAATTTTGCACACTGTACTCTTTCAAGTTGTTTGCCCTCCATGGTGGGATTCAGGTCGTCCTGATCACTTATTTTTCCATATTGCACATAATTAGTTTTTTTTGCATTCAGTGTTAGCTTGTTAGCACTAAACCATTTTTGTATATCTTGTAGAACATGGTTCACAGTACTGTGCAATGACTGCTTCGTATCACTAACTATTAAACTAGTATCATCAGCAAATAACATGATTCTAGCTTTTCTCTCTGACACCTGAATATCATTAATGTAAATGAGGAACAGCAAGGGGCCTAATACACTTCCTTGGGGTACTCCTACTGTGACCTCCCTTGGATCTGATCTTAGTTTAATTTTTTGATTAATATTTGGTGCTGTAATTTCAACCACCTGCATCCTCTTTTCCAGATAAGACTCAAACCACTTTTTTACCGGTCCTCTGATACCTATAGCTTCAAGCTTTTTCAAAAGTATGCTGTGGTCAACAGTGTCAAAGGCTTTTGACAAATCTAGATTTATCCCAACTACACTATTTCCCTCTTCCAATTTAGTGATTATTTCTTTTGTGTATTCTAGTACAGCTGTTTTGGTACTTCTCCCAGCTTGAAATCCATGCTGATTACCGTTTATCAGGTTGTGCATATTAAGATAATGTGTGACTCTATATTTCATTAGTATCTCTAAAACTTTAGAGAAAGTTGAGAGGAGTGAGACAGATCTGTAGTTTTCTATTTTAAGTTTATCACCCTTTTTTAACAGGGGAATGACTTTAGAAATTTTCAGTTTTTGTGGAAACACGCCCTCAGCCATTGACAAGTTTGCTATGTGCGCCAATGGTTTCGCTATCTGATTAGCTGTTTTCTTTACTAATATTATTGGCACCTCATCTACTCCAGCTGACATCTTGGACTTCAGACTTTTAATCACTTTTAAAACTTCCTTTTCGTTTGTTGGAAGTGCCATCATACTGCTGGCTGCCTTGGGTGCTTCAATCTTAATCTGCTCCCCAAGATTCCTGCTTAATGTCTGGGGTACATTTAAAAAGTAATTATTTATATAATTAGGTATGGCATATTTATCTACCATTTTATTCTCCTCATCTTTTAGAATAATTTCCTTGTCTTTGGTAGGTACCCCGGTTTCTTTTCTCACAATTTCCCATGCTATTTTAGTTTTATTTCTGGACTGTTTTATTTCCATATTATTACTTAATAACTTTGCATTTGCAATTACTCTGCGGTATATTTTCCTATACCTCTTTACATATTCTATAAAATCAATATTTGTACACTCCCTCAACTCTGAATTCAGTTTTTTCATGTTTTCACATGATTTCTTAATTCCAAGAGTCATCCATGAACTTGATTTTACGTATCCAGTGGACTTGATTCTGGTCAATTTCTTTGGAAAACACATCTCAAAGTTCATCATATAAATCGATGCAAATACACTATATGCCTCATCTGTACTTGACTGTTTCATAACATCTAACCAATTTTCATTTTCTAAGATACTTATGAACTGATTACAGCTGTCCACAGAGAAGTTTCTTTTGTAAATATTATTTACACCTTTATCTTCCTTCGACGTTAAAGGGATTTCAATGGTGAGAGCATTGTGGTCAGACAATCCTAAATCTATGTTTGTTACCTCTATGTCAGTTTCTGACATATTTGAGAAAATGTTATCTATGAGGCTATTGGAGGTGTTTGTTATTCTAGTTGAATTGTTTATGTGTGGTGACATGTTGAAACTCTTTAATATGTCCAAAAATTGCCTTTTTTGTTGACTTTCAACTAGAAGATTAATATTGAAATCACCACAAAGAATAATCTGCTTTGTTGTTGACTTACATGACTTTAGGGAAGTGTTTGATTGCAAGGCGTGGTTGTGGCTATGGCTGGTTTGGTATCGTTAGTTTCTGTTGACCTATATAGGTCAAGGGAAGTGTTCGATTCCGATTTTGATTTTCTATGGGTGGTTTTTTTGTTAGGATTAAGTGTGTTGGTGGTGAAATTTTTGAGATTTATGTGGTATTGGTTGTTTCTGTTGACCTATATAGATCAAGGGAAGTCATCGATTCCATTGGATTTTGTGTGTAGTGGAATTTGGGAAGGTTGTGGGGTCTTGTTATTTTAGTTTTTTTTTTCGTTTGGTGTAGTGGCGTGTGTTTATATTTAGTTTTTCCCCACCCAAAAACCCCCAATTTCCCGTGTGTATCCCGTTAGTTTCATTGTATTTTTGGAGAAATATCTGTTTGGTGGTTTTTAGATCTATTTTCGTGTTTGTTGTCATGTTTAAGTGATGGTGTCATAGGAGCGGTATGGGAGTTGCTGTGAATGGTCGTTTCCACCATAATGGTGATGTCATTGGTCAAAGCACAGGGTTGGAATCGGACCCTTCCGTTATCCCCTCTGACATTATCATTGGCCATGTGGCAGTCTCTGTGGTTTAAAGCAGACTTCGTGGTGCATTACAGTGTTCAGCAATGTACATCCGTATATCTGCTGAGTTGTTGCATGAGAGTGCGAGGAAGGAATTTGTCCAAAAGCTTATATATTTGTGGTATTATTTTCATTGTACCTGTCTACAACTCAACACATCTATGAGTAGCAATGTATCATTTCCACATTGTTATTCCAGCCCAGAGTTTCCATTATTTTGGTATATCATGTACCATCAATGTTCCACCCAGCAACATTTCAATTTTGTTACACTCAGGTTTATGTTTTCCACTCATTTTTGCCCCTGATAAACTTGTTCATTACCCAGTCTGTCCTAGCAATTCTCAAAACACACATATCAATATTGCTCACTGGGAATCATCATATGTTGAACGTTTCCTTCATCATTAATTTTGTAATTTATAGGATTGTCATTGACTTGTCTTCTGCAAATTTTCTCCCTCTCTGTTTTAAATACACACAATACATTCAGTTCTGCACATGTAGAGGTATTACACCAGTGATAAGTGTGTAGGCAATCCATTGCAAGACTTGTGTAGAATGAAGCACTAACTGATATAAACTATGAAAACTGTTTTTATTGCTCTTAAATCAAACCAGTGTGAGAGTGTATGCTTGCAAAGGCATACAAAACCAGACTGATTAAATTTGAAAATTATTGCACACTTTGCCAGTCTGTGTTCTGGTGTCCTCAATCTTGTGTATTGACAATATCTCGTTGTTCCGTTGTATCATACTGGGGGTAAGGTCACACAAGTGTATCACATTATGAGGAAATAAGAAATAGGGTGAAAAGTTCAAAAAATTTTAGATGTAGTTCAGGCACATTCACACTAATCATTGTAAATCTTGAGGAAAAACAAAGTAGGACACTGGCATATTTTGCTTATTTTCATTCAATTTTGTCTTAGGGAATAATCTTCTGGGGTAACTCATCTTTAAGAAAGAAAGTCTTCATTACTCAAAAACATGCTGTAAGAATAATACAGGGTATGTGGTGTACTCTGAATATCATATTGTAGACGTATGCTTCAGAAGTTGGTCATATTGACTACTGCTTCACAACCTTATGAAGTCTGGTGTAAATAATCCACTACAGTTCAAAAGGAACAGTGACGTACATAATTACAATACCAGAACAAAAAATGATATAGTATATTACTCCACATTAAGGTTGTGTTTAGCATGAAAAGGGGTGCACAACACTGCAGACAAAATTTTAGACTTGCCCAGTGATATAAAATTTCTGACAAACAGCAAGTAAAATTTGAAAACAAACTGAAAAAGTTTTTCCTTCTGGCTGAAACCTGAAATTGGTAGCACCGAGATTTGTGGAGAAAATTAATGTGAAACGCAGGTGGTTTATTTGTCATGGTAGACAAGAAACTCAAATCCACCGAGATGGAAATAGAAGCTCCATGTGAGACTGTTTGGGCAAGGCTCGGTATTGGGGCAGGGCATAATGTGGTAACTGGACCCTTCTATCGCCCATCATATCTCCTGGTGTGACCAAAAACTTTAGATAAAACCTCAGTTTGCTTGTACATAAGTTACCCAGTCATACTGTAATCATCAATGGAGAATTTAATCATCCAAAGATCAGTTGAGAAAATTACAGTTTTGTTAGTGGTGGGTGTGATAAGACATCCTGTGAAGCATTACTAAATGCCTTCTCTGAAAACTACGTAGAACAGATAGTTCAGAATCCCACTCATGATGGAAATATATTGGCTGTAGTGGCAACAAACAGACCTGACCTCTTTGGGGATGCCCACATTGAAACTGGTGTCAGTGACCATGATGCGGTTGTGGCAGTAATGATTACCAAAGTACAGAGGTCGACTAAAACAAACAGAAAAATATATATGTTCAATAAACCAGCTAAGAAATGGATAGTGTCACGTCATTCAGCACATGGCAAGAGCATGTAGAGGAACTGTGGTTCAGCTTTAAAAGTATCTAGTTGACCATGCACTGGATAAATATGAAGTTAGTATAACAGTTCATAATGGGAGAGACCCTCCATGGTATATTCTCACTGTGAAGAAATTCTAAAGAAACATACTACTGCATAATATTGGTAAAACAAAGCACAGGAATATAGATTGAGAGACGCTAAATGAAACACGTTTGACTGTCAAGAGAGCCATGCGTGAAGCCCTCATCGACTACCCTAGCAGAATATTGTCAAACAATCTTTCACAAAACCCAAAGAAATTCTGGTCGTATATAAGGGCAGTTAGGGGCACCAAAGTTAGTGTCTTGCCCTAATAATCAGACAGGAATTGAAATTGAGGTTAGCAAAGCAAAAGCTGAAATGTTTAACCCTGTTTTCAAATGTTCTTTTGCAAAGGAAAACAAAGCTCAATTGTACCAGTTTAATCCGCATACCACTGAAATGGTGAGTAAAATCTGTAGTAGCTCCAGGACCTGAAAGGATCCTGTCAGTTTCTATACTGAATTTGCAGCTAAGATTACTCCTCTTCTAACAATGATGTGTCAGATCCCTCAAACAAAAAATTGTGCCTAGTAGTTGGAAGAAAGCACATGTCACACTCCTCTGCAAGAAGGATAGTAGAAGTGATCCACGAAACTACTGATCTCAAACATAGTGCTGTGTCTAGAACAGAATGACCTCCTCCATGGCAATCATCATGGATTCTGGATACATCTATCATGTGAAACCCAACTTGCACTTTTCTCACAATGTACTGAAAGCTTTATATCAAAGCAGTTATATTGATGCAGTATTTTTTGATTTCTTAAAAGCATTTGACTCAATACCACATCTATGCTTATTGTCAAAAGTTCAATCATATGGGGCATCATCAGGTGAAATTTGTTACTGAATTGAAGACTTTTTGTTAGGGAGGATGCAGCATGTTATCTTGGATGGACAGTCATCATCTGATGTAGGAGTAACTTCGAGTGTGCCCCAGTGAAGTGTGTTGGGATCCATGCTGTTCGTGTTGTATATGAATGATCTTGTGGGCAATTTAATAGTAAACTCAGACCTTTTGCAGATGATGCACTTATCTATACTAAAGTTACGTCTGAAAGAGGTGGCATAAATATTCAGTAAGATTTTGATAAGCTTTCAAAGTGGTGCGAAGATTGTCAACTTGCATTAAATGTTCAGAAATGCAATATTGTGCTCTTATCAAAATATAATATCAGTGAAAATCGTTCATTTGTATAATATCAGTGAGTCACAGTTGGGATCAACCAATTCTTACAAATACCTGGGTGTAACAATTTGTGCCGGCCGGAGTGGCCGAGCGGTTCTAGGCACTACAGTCTGGAATCACGCGACCACTAGGTTCGAATCCTGCCTCGGGCATGAATGTGTGTGATGTCCTTAGGTTAATTAGGTTTAAGTAGTTCTAAGTTCTAGGGGACTGATAACGTCAGAAGTTGAGTCCCATAGTGCTCAGAGCCATTAAAGCCATTTCTAACAATTAGTAGGGACATGGAATGGAATGACCCCAGAGGCTCAGTTGTGGGTAAAACTTGGTTATGCATGGGGATCATATCAATCTGTACCACATCAAAACAGCCTGAAGGTGACGCAATGAAGCGTCAAAAATGGTAGCGACAAAACAAAATAAAGGACGGCTGTAGGTATTTTTATTTTTTGTCATGAAACAAGATAGGAGCACTAAAGTATGCCTCCTCTACTTGAGAAGTATGGACATAGATGCAAAAGTGTAATATCATCTGTAGAATACAGGTGTCCCAGATTTGCGCCATTGACATGTAGTCATTTATTTTTCCCAGTTTAAGGCCTAGGAAACTTCCTCTAGGACTACTGATAATAATTTTGGTAGTATGGGATTTCCTTGTTTAAGATACTTATTTTCATTCTTAAATTATCAATGTCTTGATGAAGTCTAATGGAAGCTGTTGTATTGACATACATATTGTTCAGCATACTAATGTATGTTGAATCACAGTATTGTTTATTGAAGGCTGTCAGTGCAGGTATTGTTGAAACTGAATCAAGAACTTTCTCAAAATCTGTGTTCCCAGACAGAGTGGGAATTTGTGATCATTATTTTTGGTGGGGCAAGATATATATTTGATATTAGTCAACAGCTTTGACCAGTAATGTGACGGTTTGGTTTGTATTTTTACAGTTTGTATAGTTCACAAAGACAACATATGTGAAAGAAAAAAAACCTTGTTGTGATGACAGAGTTATATGTAGCTTAGCATGAGGTCTAGGTTAGGTTGGAAGGTGAGTTGGTGAAGCCATTGAATGTGAAAGCAAAACAACCTGGTTATGGTGACAGACTAATCTGTGGCTTGACCCGTATGAGAAAACTGCCACTGATACAATGTTATACACTACTGGCCATTAAAATTGCTACACCACGAAGATGACGTGCTGCAGACACAAAATTTAATCGACAGGAAGAAGATGCTTTGATATTCAAATGATTAGGCTTTCAGAGCATTCACTCAAGGTTGGCGCTGGTGGCGACACCTACAACGTGCTGACATGAGGAAAGTTTCCAACCAATTTCTCACACACAAACAGCAGTTGACCGGCATTGCCTGGTGAAACGTTGTTGTGTAAGGAGGAGAAATGTGTACCATCACGTTTCTGACTTTGATAAAGGTCGGATTGTAGCCTATCGTGATTATGGTTTATCTTATAGCGACATTGCTGCTCGCGTTGGTCGAGATCCAATGACTGTTAGCAGAATATGGAATCAATGGGTTCAGGAGGGTAATACGGAATGCCGTGCTGGATCCCAACGGCCTCGTATCACTAGCAGTCTAGATGACAGGCATCTTATCTGCATTGCTGTAACGGATCGTGCAGCCACGTCTTGATCCCTGGGTCAATAGATGGGGTCGTTTGCAAGACAACAACCATCTGCACGAACAGTTCGACGATGTTTGCAGCAGCATGGACTATCTGCTCGGAGACCATGGCTGCCGTTACCCTTGACGCTCATCAAAGACAGGAGCGCCTGCGATGGTGTACTCAACGACGAACCTGGGTGCACGAATGGCAAAACGTCATTTTTTTGGATGAATCCAGGCTCTGTTTACAGCATCATTTTGGTCGCATTCATGTTTGGCAACATCGCGGTGAACGCACATTGGAAGCGTGTATTCATAATTGCCATACTGGCGTATCACACTGCATGATGGTATGGGGTGCCACTGGTTACATGTGTCGTTCACCTCTTGTTTGCATTGACGGCACTTTGAACAGTGGACATTACATTTCAGATGTGTTACGACCCGTGGCTCTACCTTTCATTTGATCCCTGCGAAACCCGACATTTCTGCAGGATAATGCACGACCGCATGTTGCAGGTTCTGTACGGGCCTTTCTGGATACAGAAAATGTTCAACTGCTGCCCTGGCCAGCACATTCTCCATATCTCTCACCAACTGAAAACGTCTGGTCAATGGTGGCCGAGCAACTGGCTTATCACAATACGCCAGTCACTACTCTTGATGAACTGTGGTATCATGTTAAAGCTGCATGGGCAGCTGTACCTGTACATGCCATCCAAGCTCTGTTTGACTAAATGCGCAGGCGTATTAAGGCCATTATTATGGCCAGAGTTGGTTGTTCTGGATACTGATTTCTCAGGATCTATGCACCCAGATTGCATGAAAATGTAATCACATGTCACTTCTAGTAAATATATGTGTCCAATGAATACTCGTTTATCATCTGCATTTCTTCTTGGTGTAGCAATTTTAATGGCCAGTAGTGTAGTTGCCAAGTTGTTTACACTTCTTATGTTTCCTACGTCACTGAATGAGCTGACGACTATTATGGAATATTGTTCTGTGTCCAACTCAGTTTTTTTCTATTATCTTCATTGCATGTTCTGTGTTTCCCTTGGAGACATTTCAGAAAAGTTTTTATTTAATTCAACACAGTTTGTCATATTTTATGAACTCTAGCCTTCTCTGTATTAGCTGTCTCAGGTCTAATGAAAGCCACAATCTGTCATTATATTCCATGAAACTTGAAATCATATTTTGTATAGACGGTGTCTTCATTACTTTTAATTGTATGTTTCAGTTGCAGATGTTTCTTGTGATACTTCTGCATACTCATCATCTCCTCTAGAACTATACAGGTGCAGTAAACAAATACTAAAAAAGAATTAAATGGTACATTGTCTTGTTTACAGTATATCATTTAGTTCTTCTTTTGTAATTATTTACCACTCCTATATAGTTCTAGTGGAGATGGCAACTGTACTGAAGCAACAATACTATCATTCTGCTTTGGCTAGTGATGCCAAAGTTTGCAACACCAAAGAAATACATTTCTGTAAAATAAATAAATAAATTACGTTGACAAACTGATCAGTAGCATAGTCTGAGGTCTCGGTTATATTGAAGTTGAGAGTATGGTTGTAAATTGTTGGAGCCAACGGATGTTTCATTTTTAACACTCCCATGGAGATTGTGTCAGTTTTCTGGTTTTATTCTGCTTTTATGCTGCTGTCTGTTGGGACTTGAATCTCAACAATGATAATGTTATCATTAGTCTTACTAGTGCATAATTGTGTTGCTTACTAATGCCACTGCCTCAGTCTATCATTTGACATTTTCTTTTCTTTTGTTTCCTTTTTATTTATATTATTTTTTGCTATTTGCACAAATACATTTGTTAAAAAAATGCCCCTTGTTGTTTGTCAGTGACGACATTCATTTTCTAGGTTTCTGAATTTGACGCTAAATTGAACTGGAACACTTCCACATTCTTCAATTAATTCTCAAAAACTAAATCTGTAATTTCTTATTAGTCTATGATGTAGAAGTTCTAAACTGAAATAGCACAGTTGGGTTTGTGTTCAGTTATACCAATGTGTGAGAAAATGCAATCATTTTATTTTTAGTTCCCTTTTGCCCCTGCTAAGTCTATTTTTACATGTTTTCTCCAAAAAGAATGTTTGACCTCGTTTCATTCACACATTAATTCATTCATGGTGTCAAATGAGTCAGGGTATACATCAACAAAAGGGAAGACTATCATAGAAGCTTAATCTGTATACTGTATGAACAGACAATTATCCCTATACTGTTTAATGCCATTCATGCATATTACAGCTACATTTAATTGAGTAAATAGGGGAAAAAGCTGTTACCTCTTCAATTATACTGCATAGCTGCTGTTTATCTACTGTTGGGAGCTTAATATTTACATGATTAAAGTGATGTCATTCAGAGAAAATATTTATCTGCATCTGTAAGTACTGTGTCCTGTCTACAGTGCATTACCACATGTTGTGCAGCATTACAATGAATACTGCTACAAGTTTGTCATGTAGAAAAAAAGCTTCGTTGGATTTAGGTGAAGTCCTTATTGCAGTTTTGGTCTTGTAAGTCACAGTTCTGCTGCTGTGAAGTCTTGCTTTAGTCTGTCAGTGGACATTGAGGTAAAGTTCCATGTAGAATCAACACCAAAAACTCAATCATGGAGACTGGGTCATCATACAGTGACTTAGTTACTTTTGAATAGCATCATGATGAACAAAAGCTGTATCTCATGTGTGCAGGTCTTGGAAGATAAACAGCTGTTTTACATAATTTTTCTTTGTTGTAGGTGACCATAGCTTTCAGATATCATACCATAACAGCTAGACAAAGTATGACACTTTGATAGAATTGTATGATGTAACAGAGAATAAGTCTCCAGTCAGGTGTAGTGTTTGTCCATAGACAACTTCACCCATTATAGTGCTGCGGTCTTCTTTGAGAGAGATTTGCAAACCTAGCAAGACAATAGGTAAATTTTGTATCCAGTGTCAAGAGACATGGTGTCTTAGGACAGTCTTTAGTTGATTACATAGGCAATTCACTAATCCAGTGACTGGGAGGTGGTAAGTTGTTGCCCAAATTCTGACTGTACTCCAATTAAAATTACTTTGTGACTGACAGGTTACAGTGGCGGTGGGCAGCATTGTCAGCATCCAGTCAGCTATGCTTCACAAGTTGCTGAACATATGTACAAAACAGGCAACACTGTGAACGTGTGGTGTTCAAGAAAGAACTACAGTTGGCTGGCATGTGGCCTCACCACTCAACTCACTAAAACATTGATCACAAAGTAATTTTAATTGGATTACATACCAATTAGAGTCCCAAGATCTGTAAATAGCTGGGTCCAATCTGTCTACATTGGTCTATTGTGATGTGAAGTGGTACAGCAAATAGCATAGTCACTTTGTGGAAGAAGGCTTCAGTAACTGTTTTTGCAGTAGTGTGTCTCAATTGGAAGGAATTCGGGGAAATGTGAAAAACAGTCAACTACTTTCAAACAGATATCCTTCAGGTGGTACGAGTGGTCCAGTGATGGCAGTTTGCACATGCTCAGAATGTGGATACAGGAACTGAAACATGATGGCTCATCTTGTTTCATTGGAAAGTATTATGCTGATGAACAAAGCTTTTGAAGTCTCTCTCTGTGCTAGGCCAGACAAGCTGTGAACTTCTGTCAAAACCTACATGGGTTATATGGATTTTCATACAACCCATGTAGGTTTCAACAGAAGTGTCACAGCTTGTCTGGCCTGGCACAGAGAAAGATATCTGTCCAATTTTGAAATGTTGTGAAACAATTCAGAGCCTGTGTGTGAGATTTTGAAGTGTCATAGTTGCAGACTAGACATAATAAAGAGGAATGACTTTATTTCATCATATATATCTTGAACATGTGCAAGAGCTTGAAAATACAATTCTTTTGTTATGACATCATTGTGAGAAAGGTGTCTGGTGGCACATTTTGTTCACTGTTAATACACTAGATGGCTGTTTTAAATTGTGAGATTAACTTTAACTGTCGTACTTGATGTGGGGACTATTTTTCTCTGGCATCTAGGACAAATGTTAGTGAGTTGTGGTTGATAAAAAGTGACATATCTTTCTTCAAGCATGTGTCAGACTTCTTGGCAGATGCATAGTCTGCATACAGGTCTTGATCATACATTGAACAGTTCCTCTCTGAAGATGACAGTTTCTGATAAAAGAATGTAAGGGACCACCAGTAGATTATTGGTCTGTTACAGGGAAAAACTCCAATTGCAGTCTGACAATGCATCCATCATAAAAGCCTTAATGTTGAGAGATGAGCTATGTGTACTGCTCTTGGAACTGTGGTCTTTAGTTTCAGAAAGGCAGCATGTGCCTAGATCATATACTTCTGTTGTCTCCTGGCATCAGAGAACCTTTCAGAAACTCATTGAGTGGTTCATCACTGGAAGCATGATTCCAAACAATTCTCCAATATAAATTCTTTAAACCAAATAATTATCTTAATTCATATGCTGTGGTAATTTATGGAAATGAGAAGATTGTGTCTAGACTGCTTTACAGTGGTTGTATCCCTTGTGCTGTGATCAAATACCAGATACACACAAACTCCTTTTACTCCAAAGATGCATTCAGAGGGATTGAACACCAAACCATTTTCTTGTAATTGCATGAATAACCTTTGGAGATTTTTAATTATTTATTTTACACAACTGGTTCCTTAGGTCCAAACTGAGGAGCAAATCTCCATGGTCATGGAATGTGTCAGTACATGAAATTTCAACAGAAAAGTAATAATAGATAAAATAAAATGTTTAAGAATTTTAAAAAGATGACAAGGTGTAAGTATATATAAATGCAATTGAGAATTAATACACTCATTTCTGAGCCAGAAATACTCCTTCAGAATGTGGAGAGTTACCCCAAAATATAAAATCATACATCATAAGCAAATGAATATAAGCAGACTACTTTTTGTGTCAAACTATCAGTTACTTCAGATTCTGTTCTGATTGTAAAAGTGGCAGTAATTAGCCTGTGAACAAGATTCTGAACATGGGCTTTCCACAACAGCTTACTGTCTATCTGAACACTTAGAAGTCGCACTAATCATATGCCAATTCTGTGTAATTGTAAACAACAGGTTTTGTTGAATTGTGTGTTAGAAACTGTAAAAACTAAGTCGTACTGTGATTTAGTGTTAGTTTATTTTCTACAAGCCATGAACTTACATCTTGAACTGCACTATTCAAAATAGTGCCAGCGTTGCACACAACAAACATCCTTTACTACAAAGCTAGTGTCATCAACAAACAGAAATATTTAAGAATCAGCTCTAATATTAGATGGTATACCATTTACACTGTCAGCCAGAATATTATGACCACCAAGCTACTGTCAATATAAACGTGCTCAGGCAGTAGCAGTGTCACTTGGCAAGGAGTGATTGCTATTCAGAATCATACACGGTGCATGTAGTATCAGTGAGCATGCTGTTCACGTTTAGAATGGGGAAGGTGTATGCTCCATTTCAGTTTGACCAGTGGCAGATTGTGATGGCCTGGAGGCTCAGCACTAGCATTTTGGAAACTACATGACTTATTGGCTGTTTGAGGAGTTCTGTTGTGAGTGTCTTCAGACATTGCAAAGCCGAGGTAAAATGATGGCCAGATGTCATGGGGTTGGGCACCCACCCTTCATTACAGATGTTGGACATTGTAGTCTGGGCAGACTGGTAAAATAGGACAGGTGGCGGAACTAACATCAGACTTTAATGCTAGGCAGAGTACAAGGGTGTGTGAACGCACAGTGCACCAAACTCTCCTAACGATGGGCCTCTGCAACCAACGTCCCATGGGTGTGTCACCATGATATCGGCAGATACAACTGAAATTGACCCGTGACCATTAGCACTGGATGTTGACACAGTGGGAGGCCATTGCATTGTCTGATGAATCCCAATATCTTCTTCGTCATGCCGACGGGAGGGTGCGAATCTGTCATCTTCCAGGGGAACAGCTCCTCGATACCTGTACTGCAGGATGGAGATGAGCAGGTGGTGGCTCCATTATGCTCTGGGGAACATCCAGTGGAGCTCATGCAGGGTGCCATGATAGCCAAAGAGTATTGTACACTGATTGTAGACCATGTGCACCCCTTCCTGATGATAATGTTTCCCGATGGCAGTGTCATTTCTCAACAAGATAATGCACCATGTCACAAGACCAGGAGGGTGATGCAATGGTGAGTTACAATTGATTAGCTGGCCCCCCAACTCACCAGATCTGAATCCGATCGAACATATCTGGGATGTGATTGAACGTGGCATCAGAGCTCATACCCCTTCCCCCTCCTCAAAATTTACAGGAATTAGGTGACTTACGTGTGCAGATTTCCTGCCTCCAGTGACCCACTGAGGCCTCATTGCTTTCATGCCACGCTGTGTCACCACTGTTATCCATGCTAAAGGTGGACGTACTGGCTTTTAGGTAGGTGGCCATAATGTTCTGGCTGATCAGTGTATGTAAACAAGGAAGAGGAATGACATCAACACTGATTCCTGGGGAACCCCCCATTTAACCATGTCCCACTTGGAGGGCAGGTATAGGTAATGTAGGCTAGTCATTAGATGGTATCATTGTGTGCGCTCTGTACATGCTCGGCCACCCCTGTTTTGCCAACACTGTCTGTGGGCAATCAGCCAGTGGAGTATGAACACACACTACTGTCCTGCTGCAAGATTGTCCATGTGTCAGCCATTTGCCCACAACTGGCCCTGGATGGACATGTGAGCTGGAACATACTATCCTAAACCTTATTTCAGTGGACAATTGTATTTCAATCCATAAATGTTTACCATTCTCTACTTCTCTTTAATAATAGTGACATCCATGGGTGACGATTATCAGAGAAGTATTAGTAAAAAGTAAATCACTCCTCAACCCAAAGTTTGGTTTCACAGTGGAGGCAGTATGCCCTTGCCTTCCTCTGACTTTTGAACTGGCTTACTGAACTTGTTATTGGGGGACCTACATCGTAACATAGACTCTGAATGATAATGTTATTAGACAATTTTTCCATTAACAAATCATTTCAAGAGATTAGCTATCCTAAGACCAGCTGGGAATTGGACCTGGGCCCAATGGATCTGTAGTCTGGCTGTTACCCACTGAACTACTGCATTATACTCTAGTACTACAGGGCATAAGTCACACACCTTCAGTTGTGCTGAAAAATATAAAAGCAGATGACAACAATGCACCCAATCCTGATAAGGATTACCTCTCCAGTTGACATTTGTTTGTATATTTTTCAACGCATCAGGAGATTGATGACGGTGCCTGAAACCGGTAATTGTGAAATAATAAACACAACAAACAAATGGAAAAAAATGTTTTTATTTCCTTACTGGAAAGTGCGCTTAATTTTTGGGGGAGGTGGGGGCAAGAGGAACAAAATATTACAATGCCCACTTTTGCCCTTATTCCACTCTGGTAACCAATTTTGTTCCATTACAGAACAGCTTTGGACCAATAGAATATATTCTGTAACTGAACAAAATTAGTTATCAGTGTGGGAAAAATGTTGCAGTAGATTCTAGAAAAAGACATTAAAACAAATAATCCATTTGCTATTACTGGTACTTCTTGTCATCTGTGCGTAAACTTCCCTTGTCTGTATTTAGTCTGCAGTGAATAAAATAATTGGAAGAGCAGTAGTTTTATTTCTTATTGTATTTTTTTCAGTGCAGAAGCTTTTTCCATTTAGCTAGGGAGGGATTAGTTTGCAGCTATTTTACATGCACATTGAGTACAGCTAAGGTCTTTTACTAACAACACAAGCACACTGCCATTAATGGTATCATTAGTACAGCATACAGAATCAATAACATCTCCATATCTCTGCTTACACATTTCATCATTTACTCCACCAACCTGAAGGTTTTTTCGTGATAATGTCTTTTTTTCTGGCAGGAAGAAAATGAAGAATAATTTATTGCTGTTGCATTTTAAATTAACATCGATAATGGCTGTGAAACCGGCTAAAGTGAAGGAAGCTGAAAATGAAATGTCAAACACTGATTTCATCTGTGAAGCAGTGAGATTAAAAGTTCAGCATGATTTCTTACAAAAATCTGTACAGTCCATTCTCAATAACATGAAAATAATTGATAGGGATGTTGCTACTGACTTAGAAGCATATGTCAGTGGAAGGGAAACAAAAAGGTAGTATTTGATATTTTGAAATTATGTGTCTATATTGTGGTAATGAAAAGGCATTACAAAGTATTTTATTTTTCTCTCTCAGGCTGGAAGATTTGGAAGCATTTCAGAATTCCTTGCTGGCAGCTATGGACACATTGGTCCAACTTAGGTTTGATATCAGCACTGAAGATAGAATACGAAGTATTGGTATGACTGCATTATTATTATTATTATTATTATTATTATTATTATTATTATTATAAGCATATTAACGTTACATTCTTATAAATGAGGATCAATCACTTCTCACGAAATGTACGGGCAGTGAAGGCCAGCAAAGCAAGTAGAAAATGCAGTCGTCAAGGAGTGTCGTGTTGTGGTTGTAGGTGAAGGGGGAGGGGTGTTTACTACTCTCTGAAGAATAACTGTGCAAGAGCACAGCTGATAACCATACATTTGTGTGCGCTTCCTTTCAGCTTAACATATCTTCCATTAGTGAATCATGATCTACCTCAAATTGATTTTTATGTACCAAAATGAATTTTCTGTTGACTCAGTGGTAAATTAATTTTGAGGCACACGTTTCCAGACAAAATTATCAACAGTAAATTAACTTTTCTTTTCCTTGTTTTTCAGATCTCAGTCATTTCCGAACAGCTTTACTCGAATTGGAGAAACAGCTTACCAGACTGAAGGAGCACATTGATAAAGAGTATGTATATATGGTTCCAGATTAACTTAAGATGAGTAAAAAATTATATGTGCTGAAAACACAGATGTGCTCAATTTTAAAAATTCGGTGACCTCATGGGGCTCTCTCACTCAGTGAGAAGTTTACATGGTTGTTTCACAGTTAAGGATGTAAATTTCAAAGTTATAAGCCCAGCAAATGTATCAGTTCATAGCAGATGGTTGAGTCATTCACCATCATGGTTGATACAGAGGTCTACAATTATTTTACATTTATAGAAATACAGAAAGAATTGTATCCCAGATATTGTTTGTAAGTCAGTTTTCTCTTTGACGATATTTCCTGCATGTGTTCTGAAGATACACTTGCCCAGAGAATTTGGGGTTTTTTGATGGCAAATAATATATGATATTTAATGCAGTGAAAGAGATGAGAAGTAATCAAGGCACTAATTTTCTCACTTGCTGATTGCATAATCATGCTGTCTGTCGAATGTACCCAACAAATACATTCAGGCAGTCCAGGGCACTCTTCTCTGCCAATAATGGGAGGTGTGCTTGTGAATTAAAGGAAATTAGGTGCACACTACCTCCAATGCAGCCATCCTCATACAACCGAGCGAGGTGGCACAGTGGTTAGACACTGGACTCGCATTCGGGAGGACGATGGTTCAGTCCCGCATCTGGCCATCCTGATTTAGGTTTTCCGTGATTTCCCTAAATCGCTCCAGGCAAATGCCGGGATGGTTCCTTTCAAAGGGCACGGCCGACTTCCTTCCCCGTCCTTCTCTAACCTGATGAGACCGATGACCTCGCTGTCTGGTCTCCTTACCCAAAACAACCAACCAACCATCCTCATACAGTGCAGAGTAAACCAGGGGCCATTGCTGAGGGCCTGCAGAGTAGCTTCTGTGATGGTGCTCAATGTGTTCTTTACATATATAATTTAGAAAGTGGTTTTTCATGAAGTCATAGTGAATGCCATTATAAGTCTGCTCTGTGGTGGTCCAAATGTTAAATCCTTCAGATAGTGTCAAATGGCATTCTGCACACTATCTACAAGGGTATATGTGGTGCTGTAATTCTGAATCCATGCCCGATGAGTATACATAGTGCTTGACAAGGCCGTTCATATGTGTCATTTCCCAGTCGTCCTTGTGAACGAATAAGAACATCTCAGTCCAGCTGGCCTGAGGAATGACAAGCTGATGTTAATTCTTTCTTATTATTAGTTTCAATTATTTTCAGTAAAGCTATGACTTCTACTGTGAGTCTGAAAATGATGATATTGCAGTGTCTTGAGCCAATGTATCTGGACTGAAACTGAAATACTATTGATTGCAGTCTGCACAGGCTCAGTGCAATTTGAAATTTGCACGAGTAATAGCACTTGCTATCTAAACTAGGGTATAGCCTAATAATACTGGGCAGTTGCCTTGTTTTATAATGAGTCAATAAGCTTCCAAATCACAATGAAAGATAAGAAGAGAAATTCAGTTAATGATACCAACCTTCTCAACGTATGGAATGGGTTTGCCTTTATCTACACTATGAAAAAAGTTTTCCTTCAGGTTTTGTTATGTATGTGGAATACCTTGACATGCTATTGTAAATGTGATGGATGGAGGGGGGTGGTGTGTGTTAGCAGATGAAGGAGCAAATTAATTAGAATTTGCTGCTGTTGAATGATTTGTCGTATTGTAAGATCAGTTTTGTTCTACTGACATGCGTGGAATATGACACTTCCTTGCCACCACTGAAGTGTTGTGAGTCCATGTTTATTTGCACAAAATGCTCTTCCTGTTGGTGAATAGTAAATAAACTATGATCAAATCCAAATACAAGTGAATTTCACAAACAGTATAACACAGGAATTGCAGGTGAAAACAGATGAAAAATCCAGGAACCAGCCTTGCTAATTAATGAAGAACAATCCAGATATATGATAGAAGTCTGATCAATGACTAGGTGCATTTGGGAGGTGGCTGACTCTTGTCTCCATCACTTTATTTTATCTCCATCACTTTACTAGGCCACACAAAAGATCATGTGGATGGTGGCTGGAAGTGGACAATGAGTCTGGAGTAGTGATGCGAAGAGAGGACTATGTAGCCCTGGACTTCAGAGGAGCTGCAAGATGCCAATAAATATTTTGTGACAGTGGTGGTGGTATGTGTACAATGCCGTCACATGTACCAGGCAGGTGTGATAGCTTTTGAAATGGTATTACTGTCTACTTCTCCTGAACTCTTCTTCTCAAGTGTGTTCGCATAGAGAGTCATTGCTCTAGAAAGAGCTGGTGAGGATATGCAGGAAGGTGGATAGGTAACGTGTGATTTTTCTGTTGTATTTGATTTAGTTGTGGGACAGGCATGTCAATATAAAACACAACATGTTCTGTTGTCTGTGTGGCATCTTCATCATTAAATGATAATTTGAAGCCAATATACATATGTCTTGATTTAACCAAAGCCATACTGTTGCATTGAAACCTTATAGAATTAGAAGAAAGTTTATCAGTGGCTTGTATGTGTACAGAAAACAGGCAGCAGAAACTTATTCTCCAATATCAACAAATGTGGTGCAAAATTAATCAGATGGTGATAGTTTAAAGTAGATGATAGTTTTTCATGATATTTACCTGTGAGCACCTATAAACATGAGAGATGGTTAAAAAAAAAGTTTTCTTTGTAGAAGACATCAGTGTGTTCATGCGTGTTTTTGTCAATAATTAGCAAGTAAGGCAGTGATCAACTTCAGCAACAGATTGACATGCAGCTTCAACAAAACATTCTGCATTCAGTTTCTGACACAAATCTTACATAAAAGCACTACAATATTATCTGATAATGGTTTAAGTAGAACATTTCTAATTTTCTGGAAAAAGATGTTTACTTTTTTAATGTGTCATGTTGAACAGATTTAGCAGCTGACTCATGGATGCTTGTTTATCGCTCCCATTATTCCGTATGGTTTAATCCTCTGTGTTACCTTTGTGAGTTCTCAAATGATGCTTTAAATGTAGAAAAAGATGATGAAAAGAGTGTCCAGTACCAGCGTGCAAACTTCACATAGGTCTATGCTCAAGCATCTATGAATCTAGTGTCCAAGTACACCAATGAAATTTTTAGTTAAAACCAAAAGGAACTAAAGCATTCATTCAATGAACAACAAATGAAACCTCTATGGACATAGGTAAGACTTTATTAACCATTGTGTTTAAAGATGCACATTGTTCTGTAGGTGTTATTTTCAGCAAGAAGTGATAGTGTCAGAGATTTTTAAAATCTGGATTAACACACACCCATTTTATTCTGCACTGAAGTTCCTTTCAGTTGTGTAGAGCTGTTTACTACAGTATGTTATATGTGTGTACATACAATGGGATAAAAAAAAATAAAAATAAAAAAACCTGGAATAACATTGAACAATGTGTAGCTGTGAAATTTAGTTTTCTGCTCGGTAAAAATGTTGCTGAAACTGTTGTTTTAATGTTGGAAACAGCTTACTAAGATAATGCTGCGGGAAAAACTCAAGTGTACAAGTGGTTTGCTTTAAGAATGAGATTTTCACTCTGCAGCGAAGTGTGCGCTGATATGTCTCCGCAAGTTTCATATCAGCACACACTCCGCTGCAGAGTGAAAATCTTATTCTGGAAACATCCCCCAGGCTGTGGCTAAGCCATGTCTCCGCAATATCCTTTCTTTCAGGAGTGCTAGTCCTGCAAAGTTTGCAGGAGAGCTTCTGTAAAGTTTGGAAGGTAGGAGACGAGGTTCTGGCGAAAGTAAATCTGTGCGGACGGGGCGTGAGTCGTGATTGGGTAGCTCAGTTGGTAGAGCACTTGCCCGCAAAAGGCAAAGGTCCCGAGTTCGAGTCTTGGTCCGGCACTTGGTTTGCTTTATTTAAAAACGGCTACCTGTCGATTGATGACAATCATTGTTATAGACGTCCATCAACTGCCCGAATCATCCAGAGTTTGTTCTCCCATGTCAGACCGTCAATCACACCTTTTATTTGGAAGTTCTAAGGAGATTGCACAACAGTGTTAATCAAAAAAGACCCAATTTGAGGCAGACAGGAGACTGGTTCTTCCACCGCAACATCGCACCTCGTCACACAACCATATCTGTTAGACATGTTTTGGCTAAAAATGGCATGGTTCCGCTGCTCCACACACCTTACTTGCCTGAGTTTCTGTGTGCGAGTGTTTCTTATTTACACGCATGAAAAAGGGCATGGAAGGACACCGATTTGACACGACTGAAGAAGTCAAGAAAGAAATGAGGGAGGAGCTGTCAGACATTTCTGAAGGTGACTACAAATGTTTTGAACAGTGGAGCATGAAGGGGATAAGGTTGTTTTGTAAACAATTTGAAAATATATGGCTTTTAATAAATAACCCCCTCATACCATCACAGATCTGTTGTTGTTTCCTTGTTCAGCTTTGAAATTAACATTCTGTCTAGTTTATACACAAGTCCCAAAATGTGGGGGTCAGACTTGTACAGATAATAGAGAATCCTAAACTGAGTGCTTACAATGAGAAAATCATGGTTGGAAATAAATATTTAGTTTTTTATTGTCACAAACAATGTACCCAACAGTAACGTACACTCAAAACAGCTGTTCAAAGTGATGACTGCCAGTCAGACAAGCAAATGTAACCCACTACTATGAGCATGCATCATCAAACAGTATGGGATGCAAGTGCCTCCATTGCCAGCCTAGAGAGATAGCTCGCAACAAGGATAGCTGGCACATCTAGCAATGTGCTGTGTCCGTGACAGCCCAATATAAGCCCGGAACGTCAGACACTTGGCCTCATGTATGTTTACTTGCTTATTGTATGCTTATCTATGAGGCTGTATACTGATGTGTTCTATAGTTATGAGACTTCATACTGTTCTATACTTCTTTCAGTGTTATTGTGGATCTCTTCATGTGTTACTTCTAGACTGTGTCTGTACAACATTACAACACAAAAAATTGTGTACTGTATTTAAAGTTAGTGCTGCCAATACTGATGCTGCAAATGGGTTATGAAACATTAGCAGGTATTAAACATGATCAGTTTCTAAATATGAGCTCTATTCAGAAAATTCCATAACATTCATAATTTCGCACCAGTGGTATGTTGGAACAAAATGTGGTTGACATCCCTGCACGTGCCTTTGTTTAATGTGTAATTGCCAGAAGTTTCATTGTTGTATATCTGTTAGTTATTGTTCAGTGCTATATTGAGTAGAACATTGTGTCACACAGTTTGTGAATTTCAAGATGGCAGACTTAGAGGAGCAACATGTCTGCATTAAATTTTGCAAGAAAACTTTTACAGAGAGATACCAAATGATGTAGAAAGCCTACAGTGTTGAGTGCGTAAGTCATACTTAGTGTTACAAATGATTCACGCAGTGTAAAAATGGCTGGACGGAACTTAAAGATGGCCGTCATTCAGGACACCGTTCAGTGTCTACTGATGGCACTCATGTCAGGAATGTCAACAAAACGGTGTGTGCCAGTGAAAGACTGTGTAACGTCAGATGGCCACTTGTTACGACTTCTGCAGTACTTGTTAGCAGCAGACACAGTGGCTGCGCCAAAGACTGAGACGGCGTGGACTTTTACAATTATTTATTGAGCTTTCTTTACAATTTCTCCCTCATCGTCGCTGCCCAGCCCTGCTGATCCTTCCGCTTGGCTGCTGCTGTGTAGTTTCTCCGACAATGCGCGCAACACATGCCACCAGTGCTCTGTGGTTGAGATGAACTCGTTGCCGCTCGGCAGCCCAGTATGGCACCCCCACGGAGCCATGTCACCGTGAGGTCAGCTGCCGCTGCCAGCTGCACCGGCGGCTAGGAAGCCGTCAGTCGCGATGTCCGCGAGCTCCCGTCATGGACAGACCGTGCGCCATGGGGTCGGGTTGCCGTGAAGTGTCCAGGTGTCAGTTCCCGGCGGCACCTGTGACCGAGACCGCACTGCGGCCAGTTCCGCTGGAAGTTCTCACAGTAGTTAGTCAGCCATGGTGCCGACCGAAGTCGGGCCAACCCCCAGAGCTGAGGTTGACATCTGGATGCGAACGGATGACTCCTGCGAGCTGGAGCAACTTCCGGAATTGTAACCTACAAAGATTGAACATTCAGACACGGACCACGTCCGTCCTCAGATCCGAACTGCTTCCTAATGGGTTCTATCCGTTGCTGCCTGCACTCCACTATTTATATCTGGCAGGAGGACGTTTTTTACCCTCGGTGGCAGCTTCTTGTTATTTCTCCCGCAGTATATTGCAGCGTAGAAAATCATCATAACGACCGGGAGAGCGGTGTGCTGACCACACGCCCCTCCTATCCGCATCCTCACCATGAGGATGACACAGCAGTTGGATGGTCCCGATGGGCCAATTGTGGCCTGAGACGGAGTGCATATTGCAGTGTAACTTAGCGTGATGGCCCCACTTCCCTTACTCAGCACTCTCCAGGCTTCGCTCAGCGCTCGGTCTGCGTGCATCCTTGCGTCAGCCGGTTGGTAGACTGCAACTGTCAGTAAGGCTGTCTGTGCCGCGCCTACTTTGCAATGCCGCGATTGCCGGCTGCCTCTGTTTTGTCATTCTCCACTGCATGAAGCAACGCTTACTACATGTAGCCGCAACAACTGGCTCCAAGATATTGCAGAAGAATGTCATGAAATCCTGACACAGCATCTTGGAATGTGTCATGTTGCTGCTAAATTCATTGCATGGCTCATTAGTCAAAACCAGAAAGACATTCGCCTCGCAGTCTGTAAAGAGCTTTTGGATCACACAAATGAGAATGAAATGTTTCTTACAAGAGTCATAACTGGTGATAAGACGTGGGTCTACAGTTATGATGCTGAGACCAAGATTCAATCTTTACAATGGGCCAGGAGTGGCTCTCCAAGACCAAAATAAGCTTGTCAGGTCAGGTCAAATGTCAAAGTCATGCTAATAGTTTTCTTTGACTTTGAAGCATTTGTTCATCATGAATTCATGCCACAGGGATAAACTGTTAATCAGTGGTACTATTGGGATATGTTGTGACACCTGTGAGAAAATGTGAGAAGGAAATGGCCTGAAATGTGGTGAGACAGTTCATGGCTCTTGCATCACAATAGTTATTTATTTATTTATTGTTCCGTGGGACCAAATTAAGGAGAAGTCTCCACGCTCATGGAACGAGTCAATACATGAAATTATAATACGATAGTAGAAACAGATAAAATGAAATACGAGAAACGTATTCAGGCAACAATTCGTAAGTTTAAATAAAGAAAATCAACAATGTAACACTGGAATTTGCTTAATTTTTCAGCTCTTCCAGGAGCTCCTCGACAGAATAGAAGGAGTGAGCCATGAGGAAACTCTTCAGTTTAGATTTAAAAGCATTTGGGCTACTGCTAAGATTTTTGAGTTCTTGTGGTAGCTTATTGAAAATGGATGCAGCAGAATAGTGCACTCCTTTCTGCACAAGAGTCAAGGAAGTGCATTCCACATGCAGATTTGGTTTTTGCCTAGTATTAACTGAGTGAAAGCTGCTAACTCTTGGGAATAAGCTAATATTGCTAACAACAAACGACATTAAAGAAACTATATACTGTGAGGGGAATGTCAGAATTCCCAGACTATTGAATAGGGGTCGACAAGAGGTTCTGGAACTTACACCACATATAGCTTGAACAGCCCGTTTTTGAGCCAAAAATACCCTTTTTGAATCAGAGGAATTACCCCAAAAAATAATACCATATGACATAAGCGTATGAAAATATGCGAAGTAGACTACTTTTTGTGTGGAACTGTCACTTATTTCAGATACTGTTCTGATGGTAAATAAAGCAGCATTTAGTTTCTGAACAAGATCCTGAACATGGGCTTTCCACAACAGCTTACTATCTATCCAAATGCCTAGGAACTTGAACTGTTCCGTCTCACTTATAATATGCCCATTCTGTCTGATCAAAATATCAGTTCTTGTTGAATTGTGAGTTAGAAACTGTAAAAACTGAGTCTTACTGTGATTTAGCATCAAATTATTTTCCACAAGCCACGAACTTATTTCATGAACTACATTATTTGATAATTTTTCAATATTACACACAAGATCCTTCACTACCAAGCTGGTGTCATCAGCAAACAGAAATATTTTTGAATCACCTGTAATACTAGAATGCATATCATTTATATAAATAAGAAACAGCAGTGGCCCCAGCACTGACCCTTGGGGAATGCCCCACTTAACAGTGCCCCATTGGGACTGAACATCACTACCACTCTCAATATTGCAGAGAATTACCTTCTGCTTTCTGTTCTTAAAGTAAGAGGCGAATCAATTGTAAGCTACTTCCCTTACTCCATAATGGTCCAACTTCTGCAGTAATATCTTGTGGTCAACACAGTCAAAAGCCTTCGTTAAATCAAAGAAAACACCTTTTATTTAACCCATCCAAAACCTCACAGAGAAAAGAGAATATAGCATTTTCAGTTGTTAAACCATTTCTAAAACCAAACTGTACATTTGACAGCAAATTATGTGAATTTAAATGCTCCAGTAACCTTGTATATACAACCTTCTCGATAACTTTAGTAAACACCGATGGCATAAAATAGGTCTATAATTGTCAACATTATCCCTGTCTCCCTTTTTATAAAGTGGCTTCACTACCGAGTACTTTAATCGGTCAGGAAACCGACCACTCCTAAAGGAAAAGTTACAGATATGGCTAAGTGCTGGGCTAACATACATAGAACAATACTTCAGTATTCTGCTAGATACGCCATCATATCCATGAGAGTTCTTGGTCTTTAGTGATTTAATTAATAATTCAGTCTCCCTCTTGTCAGTATCATGGAGGAGCATTTCAGGTAACAGTCTCGGAACACTTTTTTCTACGACCACTATATGATTCCCTGTTGGGACTAGGTTTCTATTTAGTTCACCTGCTATATTCAGAAAGTGATTATTAAATACTGTACATATATGCGACTTATTAGTAACACGGACATTCCCACTACGCACTGATTCTATATCCTCGACCTGTTTCTGCAGACCAGCCACTTCCTTTACGACTGACCATATGGCTTTAATTTTACCGTGAGACTTAGCTATTCTATCTGCATACCACATACTTTTTGCCTTCCTAATAACTTTTTAAGCACCTTGCAATACTGTTTGTAATGGGCTGCTGCATTTAGATTTTGACTGTTTCTAACGTTTTGAAATAATTGCCACTTTGTTCTACAGGATATTCTTATCCCTCTAGTCAGCCACCCAGGCTGCCTGTTTGTGCTAGTACCCTGTTTTGAACGTTCTAACGGAAAGCAACTTTCAAAGAGCACGAGAAAAGTCTTGAGGAAAGCATTATATTTATCGTCTACTGTATCAGCACTATAAACATTTTGCCACTCTTGTTCCTTGATAAGGTTTACAAAGGCCTCTGTTGGTCTGTAACTATTGCACAAAAAAACGAAGTCCACTGCAGACTTTTTATTTATTTCCAAAATTGAAAATCCAAATGAAAGGATGAAGATTTGCAACGATAGACAAGATAAAAGAAAATTCACAGATGACACCTCACACGATCCAGCAGGAGGTGTACAAAGACTCATCCTGGAAGTGGAAAGGCATTGGGAGTGGTGTATCAATTGTGGAGGAGAGTATTTCAAAGGAGACCATGCACAACAAGTTAAAGGTACATGTAGAAAAATTTTGTGGACAAAATCCTGGAATTTTTGGACATACCTCTTATGTACCTCATGTAAATCCCTTGCACAATATCTTGTACCACAAAAGGGATTCACAACTAACATTGGTTTGTTGTCTCAGTTAGCTGTCTAAATAATTTTACGGCTTAAAGTTTTGGTCTCATATTTCAAACTTCCAGCTCAATTTATCTCATAGAAAATACACCAAGTGTCCAAACTTTTGCCTGCATCACAAATTATTTTTTGAACTAATTATGTAGTACTTTATGGCCACATTGTCTTGGCAACAAAGTGTAAAAGTTGCTAAAGAAGTCAGTACCACGGGTTGACTGAAGACAAGCAAGATCAACCTGCATTATCTTGAATTTGTAAATGCCAGTTTTGCAAACAAGACCCTTTTTTTCATGTTGTTACCACTGGTTGCTGTATCACACCACTATAGATTGGAACAAGTTCTGTTTATAAGTGTCTCAATACCAAAATGAGAGGTCACACTGTAAAGACTGGAAACGTAAAACAACAGAAGTTGCAGAGTGGGAGACACAAAAATTGAGCCATTGCCAAACAAGCACTAAATGATGGCAATCATGTTACCCATTTAAATAGTACACAAGTTCTTGCTAAGGTTGTCCCTACCAAATGAGCTGGTACTAAATCACTAAACTTATATTGAAGAGTTGGAATTTAAATCCCCATCCAGCCATCCTGTTGCACAGTTTGTACGGTTATTCTAAATAAATTTTGGTGAATGCCGGCAAGATTCCAGGTAATTAACTGCTCTATGCATGACCAACCCAAGATTGACTTCGTAGCCAACTACTTCTCTGTAAGCAGAACAGTACATCAAAACCTTTCTTCCATCCCAGTGTTAAAAACAGTTGTTTTCCCATTTGTGGCAATATCAGTCTGATAATGACAATGCTGCTCATTGATGCCAGTAAAATATTAAACAACCAAAAACATAAGTTACTTCAAAAATCAGTAAATGATTCTGTAGATTACAGTTCCGATAGTTTGCTGTAAAATTTGGTGGCATTGTTGTCCGTAACAGTACAGCTTTATATATTGAGTAAGGGCATTTTGATGTAGCAATATGAGCTGTGTTTAATGCTCAAAATCGAAACTTATATGTCAGTACACAATGTCTCCACCACTTGCAGGTTAGAATGCTTGGTTGAGGAAGAGGAGAAACTTTGGAATGAGCTGCAGGATGCAGATTTGAAGATTGACGAATGGTCCAAACCTCTTGATATTCCACATGTGCATGCTGCATCTAAAGTCACATCTATGTTAAGCATACCAGGGAGTGGAGTGCAACCAGAGGTGAATTTATACTTTTTTTTCAAATTAATTGTGTATATTAAACCATTATTTAACAAACTTATGATGTAGTGATATCTACATAAAGTGAATTATTAACATATGTAATATACAGGGTTATTCTAAATGATGGACCCATTTTCAAAACTGTGTATTTATTCAAGTACAAATCCAAAATGAACAAACTTTATACCAGTGAAAAGAGGAAGTTTCAAAGGTTTTTTTCATAATGTTTGATACCAGTTTAATAAATTTAATAATTTATAATTAAATAGTTTTTAATCATTAATTAATAATTACAAATGTCATAAATGTTCAGTGTGGCCACCGTTGGACAAACGGCAAACATCAACGCAGTTGCCAAACTCGTCCCACAGACGCAAAAGCGCATCTGCTGTTACTGAGTGCACAACAGCAGTGATCCAGTTCCGCAGATCATTCAGAGTGGTTGGTTGTGGTGGGGCGTAAACAGCTTCCTTCACATAACCCCATAAGAAATAATCACAGAGTGTGAGGAGATGTTGGTGACCAGAAGTGCCGAGCCCGGTCCTCGAGTCCCCTGCGACCGAGTCAGTGCTGAGGAAGGGAGTCATTCAAAAAGCCTCATACATCATGGTGCCAATGGGGTGGAGCTCCATACTGTTGGAAAATGAAGTCCTGAGAATCTTCCATAACTTGAGGGAACAGCCATTGTTCCAATGTATCAAGCTACGTGATTCCCATTACAGTTCTTTCTGCAAAGAAAAATAGTCTATAAACCTTTGTACAGAAAACGGCACAGAACACGTTGATCTTTGGCGAATCTCTTTCGTGTTGCAATGGTGAATGTGGATTTTCCAAACCCCATATGCGAACATTGCGTCTGTTGACTTTTCCACTAAGGTGGAACATCGCTTCATCACTAAAAATTACATGCTGTAGAAATGCGTCATCCTCCATCTTTGCAGCACATAGCCACAAAATGTGAGATGCTTCTCTTTGTCACTGAGGTTGAAATCCTGCACAAGCTGTAATAGGTAGGGCTTGTATGGCAAACACTGTCTCAGAACTTTCCACACTGTTAGTTGGGATATTCCAAGTTCTGAAGTGGCTCTATTGGTAGACTTACTGGGGCTGTGCACAAAACTTTCTTGAGTCCGTCAGACATCGTCTTCTGACACACACCATCGGCCTGTGCTTTTTCCTTTGCACACACTCCCAGGCTGTTTAAATTGCTTAAACCAACAGCTAATGCTTTTACGAGTTGGTGATTGAATACGGAATTTGGTATGAAATGCCCACTACACTGCAATTTGCAACTCACTTTTTGCAAATTCAAGAACACACAACTGACAGTGAAACGGAATGAATACCATATTGCCATGCGAACTCTACAGGCCACTTCTGAAACCATCATCGCCTGTCTGGCGCCACCCACCAAAAACTTTGAAATTTCCTCTTTTCATTGGTATAAATTTTGTTCATACATAAGAATTTTTGAAAATGGGTCCATCATTTAGAATAACCCTGCATGGGATGTCAGAGATTTGTTTAAATGGTGTTACAACTTCAGAGTGATATTATGATGAGGTAGAAAAATCTTTCATTCTGTGGTTTTAACATATTCTTTTTCTATACTCTTCTTGTCACCATTCATGATTTTTTTGCTGTTTTTAATTTTAGCATTTTATTTACACTGATCAGCTTGAACATTATGACCACCTACGTAACACCTGGTATGTCCACCTTTGGCACAGATAATAGCGATGGCACATTGTGGCATGGAAGCAGTGAAGCCTTGATTGGTCACTGGAGGAGGGAGTTGGCAACACATCTACACAAACACAAATAATAAATTCAGAGGAGGGGGGGGGGGCAATGAGCTCTGACGCCACATTCAATCGCATCCCAGATGTGTTTGATCGAGTTCTGATCCGGTGAGTTGGAGGCCAGCACATCAATTGGAACTCAACACTGCATTCCTCGTAACATTCCTGATCTTGTGACATGGTGCATTATCTTGATGAAAAATGATATGTCCTTCATGAAACATGATCATCATGAAAGGGCGTACATGGTCTGCAACCAGTGTACAATACTTCTTGGCCATTATGATGGATTGCATGAGCTTCACTGGACCCTTGTTCCCCAGAGCATAATGGAGCCACCACCTGCTAGTCTCCATCTTTCAGTATAGGTGTCAAGTGGTTTCCCTGGAATATGACAGATTCGCACCCTCCCATTGGCAAGATCAAGAAGGTATTGGGATTCATGAGACAGTGCAACAGTGTGACACTGCGCCAACATCCAGTGTTAATGGTCACGTGCCCATTTCAGTCATAGTAGTCGATGTCATGGTGTTAACATTGACACTTACATGGGCTGTCAGCTGTGGAGGGCCCAACATTAAGAGTATTTGGTGCTCTGTGTGTTCAGACACACTTGTACTCTGCCCAGCATTAAAGTTTGATGTCGATTCCCTCACGTTCCGCCGCAGTTCACCGCCTGCCGTCTTTTACCACTCTACCCACCCTATGACATCCAACATCTGTAATGAGAGGTGGCTGCACAACCCCACAATGTCTGGACATGATTTCACCTTAGTTTTGCCATGTGTTGAAGACACTCACCACAGCACTCCTCAAACACCCGACATGTTGTGCAGTTTCCGAAATGCTCTTGCTGAGCCTCTGGGCCATCACTATCTGCCCTTGGTCAAACTCAGGTAGATAGTATGACTTCCCATTCTACACATAGACAGCACGCTCACCAGTACTACATGCACCATGCATGTATCTGACCAGCAGTTATTCCTTGCCGTATGATGCTGCTATCACCTGGAGAAGTTTACATCAATAGTAGGTCGGTGGGCATAATGTTCTGGCTGGTCAGTGTATATATGGTTACTGGTGCAAAATGTTTGAAATTCTCAAAAACAGGTACAAAGATGAGTAATACACAATAAGTACAAAAACCAAAAGGAACAATAAGATTGAAAGGCCAAGAAAAGAGGCCTTGGATTAAAAACATCCAATGGCATGGATGCAGTATTTCTCTCCCCCTATTCAACCTTTACATCAAAGAAGCAACAGTGTAAATAAAAGATACGTTCATGAATGGGATTAAAATTCATCAAGAAAGGATATCTACAATAAGATTTGCTGATGATATTTTATTCTCAAGAAAGTGAAGAGGAACTTCAGCATCTGTGTAACAGAATGAACAGCCTAATGAGCACAGAATATGGACTGAGAGTGAACCAAAGAAAGGCGAAAGTAACAATAAAATGGAAGGAATAGATTGCTACTCATTATGAAAAAACAATGCTAGAAATATTTTTAGCTTTCAGACAAAGTCCTTCTTCAGAATTATAACTCTTACAAATCCACACAAATTACAGACACATATGTGGCCACCATCTCACTGCACTAAAGCCCAACTGTGACCATGTCATATGTAAGCAGCAACTAGCTGGAGTGGGTAGTAGGGGCTTTGAGGAGGCATGGGGCACTGACAGGGAGTGATAGCAGGGAACAGGTGGAGTAATATGCTACTGCTACCTGTGGGAGTGTGCAGGGATATGTTGGGGACAGGATAGGGCTGCTAGGTTCAGCAACAGGAGGCTATACTAGGGGTTGAGGAGACAAGTAGAGAAAAGGAGTTGTAGGTGCATTGGTGTGTTAGAAGGCTTGTGTGTACTAGAGTGGTAGCAAGGAAGGGAATATCGAGGAGGAGGACAGGCTACTCCAGTCAGAGACAGTTACATTTGGACCTTGATGCCGAAGACAGTGGCCATGTGTTGTGAGTTCTAATCTGAGTGTGTGTGAGTTCTACTTCTGAAGAAATATTTAGTCTGAAAGCTCAAAATATTGCTAGTGTTTTTTTTTTCCCATTGTGACTGTCTGCAATTTAATGCCTCTTCTATGTGGTGAGCAGCAATCTGGCCTTCCCATATTGTTGTTATTCGATCCTGGACTTTCCATTGGTTGAAAGATAAAAGTAATGAGAATTAGCAGAAATGAGATTAGCACTAAACTTAGCATCAAAACTGGTGACTGTAGTAGCTGAGGTGAAGAAATTCTTTCAGCCTTGCAGCAAAATAACACATAGTGGATGAAGCAAGGAGGACATGGGAAAGCAGTTTAGTACATGCAAATAGGACATTCACCACTAAAATAAGTTTATTAGTGGCAAATGTAGACCTTAATTTGAGAAACAAGTTTCTGAGAATGTATGTTTGGAGCCAAGTATGAAAATAAATCACCGACAGTGGGAAAACCAGAAAGGAAAAGAATCAAAACTTTTAAAATGTGATATCACAGATGGATTAGAAATTTAAGTGCACCTTGAATCAGATAAGAAATGAGAAGGTTGACAAGGGAAGGAATGTGTGGAAAACACAAAATAGATGAAGGGCCAGGATAATACAACACATTAACACTTTCGCTGTGGCATCAGTGTAGGCGCGCAACTCTCCAGTGCGGCCCGTCAATGTGCGAGTGCAGGCCGGTAATGCTCAAGTGCAGGTACCACTCGGAGCCGATGCTCCTAAGCACACCTGAGCTACTGGCTGATGTCAAGACCTTGTAAGATCTGTAGGATGCACCTTAGGTGCATTACTTCAAATAAGCGTTGACTGTATTGTGGTCATGTTTTAAAGTCTGTTTGTTGTCTGACACCTGTATGGGTCACAGGCGTCATTCAAATGTTTGTGATTTCTTGATAATGTAACAAAAAATACAATTCAAACAAGCAACAAATCCACTGCATTCAGGAAAAATTTGGATTCCAAAACGCAAATTCTTAAGAAGGAAAAAAAGGAAACTGGATTCATTTGAAATTATATTTACTTCAAATGTGCATTTTTAAGATTGGCTCTGATAGAGGTCGTCAATTTAGTAGCATTTTTGCTCCTGGTATGAGAGTTAGCCATCTACACTTATCATAGACACCCAGGGGATGCCCATATGTGTAGAAATTAGTAAGCAAAACACACCCTACGTGGAAGCTTCTCTCGTGTCCCCCATCACTTCAATTGCGGTGCTATTAAAACAAATGTAGCACAACAAATTCTTTCACAAAAAACTGAAGTGAACGCTTTACAACGCAATAAGAAATAAGTCAACTTAACACAAAAGAAAACCTCATTTCCTGAGTACTCATCGAAAAAAGTTCTAACCTTTCACGTCATAAAAAGAAACCATGCAGTGTCAAAAGATATAAAAGACATTGTCTATGATAATCGGAATTTCCCTGATATTATCGCATTTTTGCGACTTATGGGAAGAAATTATACAGCAGTTCGAGCAGTATCCAGGTTTGTCTGGGCAGGTTGTACACTCGGATGGTGTATCTGTGCGCTTGCCTTGTTCTGCGCACTTCTTACACCGCTTCCTCATAACTTGCTTCTTCCCTGCAGTAGCTTCCCACTTTTTCACAACGTGTGTTTGTGATGTTTCTTGCTCACATTTTGTGGAACGTCCATTGGTGGAAGGAAGCCCTTTATAATGTTCATTCTGTAATCGTACAAAGTCATTTTATTTCCTGAGTATTTGTTGTACAGATGTAGAGAATTGAAAACTAGCATGTGAATGACATGAAAGAATAGTTTTTTCGACCAGTGGATAGTCTTTCGTTCACATAAATAATACAACAACATCTGATCTTGTTTATCAGTCCCAGACATACACACATTGTACCTAATAACAGGCAAAGGTTTCGTGACTATTTGCTGGCACGCATTCGTCACTTGCTTCATAACATTTAGATGTTCTGTGCAAATGTAGGAAACCTCTCGTCGATCCTTTCATTTTCTAATCATAACTCCATTAGAATACCACGCAATTGTCTCTCCTCTCCCAAGTTTTGGTGATACAACGTCTTCGGAGGTATATTTTATATTTATATTCAGAGTACCTGTGGAAAGTGTTTTTAGGTTCAGCAGAGTTGTAGCTAAATGAAAACTGTTATAATAACTGTCCGAGTAAATGTGATGACCAACATGCAGCTTTTCTGGCATCAAATGCAAAACGACCTTTTCAGCGTGACCTTTTCCCCCAATATCTCCACTACTTCCCATGTACACAGCGCACTTATTTATGAAATCATCTGGATTGTGGAGCATGTGCATCTTAATGCCATATTTATTACGTTTGCTTTTTATGTATTGTCTAAATGAGAATCTTCCCCTCCAAAGAATCATTGATTCATCTATTGATAAATCTCTTCCCGGGTAATACACTTGAGACATTCTCATGTTAAAATAATCCAATATAGGTCGTATCTTATATAAATGATTGTCTGGTTTCGGGTTTCCTGGAAGTGGATTTTTTGCAAAATGCAGAGAGCGTAATGTGATCAAATACTGGTCTCTGCTTATACTCATCGCTATTCCTCTATTCTCAAACAGTGGTTCTTTCTTCTAGTAGTCTTGTAATTGTGGATATTTAACGTTAACCATATGTAGCGAAACACCCAGGAAAACTAGTAATTCGCCTATACTTAGAGGTTTCCATTTACAGATCATAGATCCCTCTTTTGTATTTTCACTCAGCAATATGTTGACTGTGTTATCATTCGTTTCATCAACTACAAGTTGCAACAATTCGTCTGTTAACAATAATCTGAAGAAATACATAAGAGAATTGCCAGCAGGATGAATTTGCAAAACTTCTGCCTTCGTAAATGCGTGATACTGCATATTATGTGGTTCTTTATGCCAGGACTCACCTGGATTATCTCCGTGTGACAGGTCGGGCTCTCTTTCGTCGTTGATTTCCACACAATCGTTGTGATTCGTATTGTCAGATTCAGAACTGTCACGAAACAGATTTGAAAGCTATGCTTCCATGCTGTCATCACTCTGCAATTCTTCTGCAGCCTCTGTCAATTTAACACTTTTGCTGCTCCTTTTCACATTGGAAGGTCCAGGTGTCGGTTCATTAGCCGCCATTACGAACAATATACATTCGATAACTGACCACACAAAACAAAAATTTACACTCTTTGATGCTAGATTAGATGCTGTAACTAGACTGAGTAATCTGACAGTGAGCGCGGATGCTTATAAGCACCAGCCGCATTGGCTCGTGGCTTGTTTTGACACTTATCAGCATCAGCCGCACTAGCTCATGGCTTGTTGTGACGCTTATAAATGTCAGCTGCAGAGAAAGTGTTAAGACATCAGGGAATAGTTCCATAATACTAGAAAGAGCTATAGGAAAAAAAAAAAAAAAATTGTAGGTGGAAACAGAAATTGGAATACATCCAGCACATAACTGTCAATCGTGGGTGTGAGTGCTTCACCGAAATGAAGAGGCTGGCATAGGAAAGGAAGTCTTGGTCAGCTGCATCAAACCACTCAGACTGGGCTGGGGGAGAAAGTGATAAATACTTTTTTGTCACTGCTTTGTTTCCTTAGTATATTCTGCCACGAAAAGCCTTTCAAGATAAAGAGATGTAGGTATGAGGTTCAGTTTGCTCACAATTTGTTTTTTGTAACATCAGTATATGAAACTTTTGTATGTAATCTTTATTACAACCATTGTAATGTGCTTCTAGGTTCGAGCATTTCACAAGTTTCTAGCTAAAACAGGTGGACATTCTGGAGGTTGGGATGAAGATGATCATTTGGCATTTCTGAGGATACGTACGAAACATCAAGGAAAGCAAGCATTCATGGAAGAAGTGCATGACTTAATGCCAGGTATGATGGTTATTATTATCCTGAAAAGGTCTACTAACAAAGAAGAACTGACTTTAAATGACAATCTAGGAATATACTGCAGCCCCCTATGTATCACTCACATAGGGATCATCAGGATAACATTAGAATAATTAAAGCACGCACAGAGGCATTCAGTCAGTCATTCTCCCGTGCTCCACACGTGAATCGAACAGGAAGAAACCCTGATAACTAGTACAATGGGCATACCCTAGGCTATGCACTTCACAGTGTTTGCAGAGTATAAATGTAGCTAAATGTCGCTGCAGCTGCAGAATATAGAAAGCACAGGCTGTAAAGCAGTCATTAAAGTGAAGTAAATTGTGTTGGGCAGCATGATCAGCAAGTGGGTGGTCCAGCTGATTCTTGGCCACACTTGTGGCAGCAGCCATTCATGCAGACACACAGCTTATTAGTTGTCATGCCCATGTAGAAAGCAGCACAATGGTTGCTGCTTTGTTTACAGATCCTTGTGCCCCTTTCTGTGTAGGCATGACAACTAACAAGTTGTCTGTCCACATGAATGCCCACCACCAAACTGTGGCCTAGTAGACACCTATTTGCTGAACATGCTGCCCAGCATGATGTGCTTCACTTTAATGACTGCTTTGCAGCCTGTGCCGTCTGGATTCTTCTCACCAACACCAGCTTTTCTGAGCTGTGCAGAAGGGAACCCTCCCTACAGCATATCCTTCATTCCTGTAACCCACCTGACCTCAACCTTCACTGTTCCCTGTCCTGCACACATCTACCCCTTTCCTTGCTTCCACTCCAGCATTATACACACCTTCTACATCTACATCTACATCCACATCCATACTCCGCAAGCAACCTGACGTTGTGTGGCGGAGGGTACTTTGTGTACCTCTATCGGTTTTCCCTTCTATTCCAGTCTCGTATTGTTCGTGGAAAGAAAGATTGTCGGTATGCCTCTGTGTGGGCTCTAATCTCTCTGATTTTATCCTCCTCGTCTCTTCGCGAGATATACGTAGGAGGGAGCAATATACTGCTTGACTCCTCGGTGAAGATATGTTCTCGAAACTTCAACAAAAGCCCGTACTGAGCGTATCTCCTGCAAATTCTTCCACTGCTGTTTATCTATCATCTCTGTAATGCTTTCACAATTACTAAATGATCCTTTAACAAAGCGCGCTGCTCTCCGTTGGATCTTCTCTATCTCTTCTATCAACCCTATCTGGTACGGATCCCACACTCCCGAGGAATATTCAAGTAGTGGGCGAACACGTGTACTGTAACCTACTTCCTTTGTTCTCGGATTGCATTCCCTTAGGATTCTTCCAATGAATCTCAGTCTGGCATCTGCTTTACTGATGATCAACTTTATATGATCATTCCATTTTAAATCACTCCTAATGCCTACTCCCAGATAATTTATGGAATTGACTGCTTCCAGTTGCTGACCTGGTATATTGTATGTAAATAATAAAGGATCTTTCTTTCTATGTATTCACAGCACACTACACTTGTCTACATTGAGATTCAGTTGCCATTCCCTGCACCATGCGTCAATTCGTAGCATATCCTCCTGCATTTCAGTACAATTTTCCATTGTTACAACCTCTCAATATACTACAGCATCATCTGCAAAAAGCCTCAGTGTACTTCCGATGTTATCCATAAGGTCATTTATGTTTATTGTGAATAGCAACAGTCCTACGACATTCCCTTGCGGCACACCTGAAATCACTCTTACTTCGGAAGACTTCTCTCCATTGAGAATGACATGCTGCGTTCTGTTACCTAGGAACTCTTCAATCCAATCATACAATTGGTCTGATAGTCCATATGCTCTTACTTTGTTCATTAAACGACTGTGGGGAACTGGAAGTCAAGAAACACGGCATCTACCTGGGATCCGTGTCTATGGCCCTCTTGAGTCTCGTGGACGAATAGCGTGAGCTGGGTTTCACACAATCGCCTTTTTCGAAACCCATGCTGATTCCTACAGAGTAAATTTCTAGTCTCCAGAAAAGTCATTGCACTCGAACATAATACGTGTTCCAAAATTCTACAACTGATCGGCATTAGAGATATACGTCTATAGTTCTGCACATCTGTTCGACGTTCCTTCTTGAAAATGGGGATGACCTGTGCCCTTTTCCAATCCTTTGGAACACTATGCTCTTCTAGAGACCTATGGTACACCGCTGCAAGAAGGGGGGCAAGTTCCTTCGCGTGCTCTGTGTAAAATCGAACTGGTATTCCATCAGGTCCAGCGGCCTTTCCTCTTTTGAGCGGTTTTAATTGTTTCTCTATCCCTCTGTCGTCTATTTCGATGTCTACCATTTTGTCATCTGTGCGACAGTCTAGAGAAGGAACTACAGTGCAGTCTTCCTCTGTGAAACAGCTTTGGAAAAAGACATTTAGTATTTCGGCCTTTAGTCTGTCATCCTCTGTTTCAGTACCATTTTGGTCACAGAGTGTCTGGACATTTTGTTTTGATCCACCTACCACTTTGACATAAGACCAAAATTTCTTAGGATTTCCTGCCAAGTCAGTACATAGAACTTTACTTTCGAATTCATTGAACGCCTCTCGCATAGCCCTCCTCACACTACATTTCGCTTCGTGTAATTTTTGTTTGTCTGCAAGGCTTTGGCTATGTTTATGTTTGCTGTGAAGTTCCCTTTGCTTCTGCAGCAGTTTTCCAACTCCGTTGTTGTACCATGGTGGCTCTTTGCCATCTCTTATGATCTTGCTTGGCACATGCTCATCTAATGCATATTGTATGATGGTTTTGAACTTTGTCCACTGATCCTCAACACTATCTGTACTTGAGACAAAACTTTTATGTTGAGCCATCAAGTAGTCTGAAATCTGCTTTTTGTCACTTCTGCTAAACAGAAAAATCTTCCTACCTTTTTTAATATTTCTGTTTACAGCTGAAATCATCCAAGCAGTAACCACTTTATGATCGCTGATTCCCTGTTCTACGTTAACTGTTTCAAATAGTTCGGGTCTGTTTGTCACCAGAAGGTCTAATATGTTATCGCCACAAGTCAGTTCTCTGTTTAGCTGCTCAAGGTAGTTTTCAGATATGCACTTTAAAAAATTTCACTGGATTCTTTGTCCCTGCCACCTATTATAAATGTTTGAGTCTCCTAGTCTATATCTGGCAAATTAAAATCTCCACCCAGAACTATTACATGGTCGGGAAATCTACTCGAAATATTTTCCATATTTTCTTTCAGGTGCTCTGCCACAACAGCTGCTGAGCCAGGGGGCCTATAGAGATATCCAATTACCATGTTTGAGCCTGCTTTAACCGTGACCTTCACCCAAATTATTTCACATTTCGGATCTCCGTCAATTTCCTTCGATACTATTGCACTTTTTATCGCTATAAACTCACCTCCCCCTTCACTGTCCAACCTGTCTCTGCGGTATACATTCCAATCTGAGTTTATACTTTCATTACTGTTTACATCTGGTTTCAGCCAACTTTCTGGCCCTAGTACTATGTGGTCTTGTGACCGTTTATTAATGAGAGCAGTTCTGGGACCTTTCTATAGACGCTCCTGCAGTTTACTATTAGCACATTAATATTGTTATTCCCCATTGTGTTTTGCCTACTGCTACCTTGTCGCGTCTCAGGAGGGGTCTTGTCGGGCCTAGGAAGGGAATTCTCTAACCTAAATAACCCACATGTGCACTCCACGCATACTCCACTACCCGTGTAGCTGCTTCCTGTGTGTAGTGCACGCCTGACCTATTCAGGGGGACCCTACATTTCTCCACCCGATACTGGAGGTCGAGAAATTTGCACCCCAGATGTCCGCAGAATCATCTGAGCCTCTGGTTTAAGCCTTCCACTCAGCTCCAAACCAGAGGACTGCTATCGGTTCTGGGACCAATACTACATATAGTTAGCACAGATTCCACCCCACAAGCGAGGCTTTCTGCCTTCACCAACTCCGCCAACTGCTTGTATGAACTGAGGATGACCTCTGAACCCAGACGGCAGGAGTTATTGGTGCCGACATGAGCAACAATTTGCAGTCGGGTGCACCCAGTGCTCTCTATCGCCGCTGGCAGGGCCTCCTCCATATCTCGGATGAGACCCCCCGGCAAGCAGACAGAGTGAACACTGGCCTTCTTCCCAGAACTTTCCACTATCTCCCTAAGGGGCTCCATCACCCGCCTAACGTTGGAGCTCCCAGTCACTAATAAGCCCCTCCCCCCCCCCCCCCCCTCCCGTGTGCCTGCTCAGACCTTGTTGAAGGAGCGGCCACATGTCCACTCACAGGCAGAGCGGGCGATGCCACACAGCCAGCCTCCACATTGACCCTCCGCCTCGTGTGCCACTAAGGCCGCTGAACCCGCCACTCCCCTTGGGGAGAGGGTGGCCCAACCGCACCCGGTACCCGCGAAGATGTCTTGACAGCAGGGACCTGGGGCGAAGCATGTAACACCTGGCGTGTACCATGCGACGCACCAGACTCCCCACTGGTGCTACACTCCAAGGCAGCAGCCAGAAGACGGCTGACCGCGACCATCAACACATTCAGCAGTTACAGCAGTCACACATCTTATCCATCCTAAGAAATCAATGTAGACTGCTAATTCACTAAAGGTGGCTGATAGCTAACTAAACTGTGGTTACTAGAGACTTCTTGTTGAAAACAATGAAAATAAGCGCTACCTGTCTCTGGACTGTATTCGAATCAAACGCTAGCACTACTGGCACTACAGCTGACTAAAGGGACTCCCTGACTATATTCAAAACAAACACAAAATCTATGGAACACTATTACTAGTACTCGTAAATTAAGCTTCCTAAAAGCAAAAACACATGGAAGAAGAAGTGACAAGTAAGAAAAATACAGTTAATACTTAAATTAACGTAGCTTGCTGCACAGAAGATGTGGAGCAGATGGCAGTTACGATGACTCACCTTCTGTCCCACCAATGCTGCTACTAGTCTATTCCCCATCTCTCCTCTCCTATTCCCCTCCCTTTGCCCCTCTCTCCCCCTTCCCCCCTCCTTCCCCCTGCCATAGCCACCAGACACTTCATGAATTTGCTTTATCCCGTTCGCCTCGTGTCCCTGTACTTTCCCCACAGGCAGCACAGCATATTCCCTCATCCCTACTCTACTGTCCTTCCCCTCTCCCTCCTTCACCCCGTCCTTGACTCCTCCTTACCCTCACTGCCCACCCAAGCAGACTACAGCTCTCATCAGACCCAGTTGAATTCTAGCACCAGGAGACATTGGTCACGTGTGTGTGTGTGTGTGTGTGTGTGTGTGTGTGTACACAATTTATTTGTCCCTGTTGTGAGGGAGTTTACATAAAGAATATGCAGTTAGCGGTGTGCAAATACTAGTACGTCTACCTCTATATCTACAAGATTGCTCTGCAGTTCACAATTAAGTGCCTGGCAGAGGGTTCGTAGAACCACCTTTAATCTACTTCTCTCCCATTCCTTTCTCGCTTATTTTATTATGATGATCATTTCTACCTGTGTAGGTGGGCACCTCAGAGGGTTCCTGGGGAGGGCTCCACTGGGGGCCGAATTGCACAATAATCCTGGGTGCGGTGCGGTGTTGGACAGCGTTGGGGTGGGTGGACTGCTGTGACCTGTTGTGGGGTTGTGAACCACTGAGGGCTAAGGCGGGATGATGCATCTCTGTCGTTTAAATTCACAATACAATACGTTATCACAGCATTGCTAGCAATTTGATGAACCAGGATGCATATGCAAGAAGAAAACCACAGGACAGTCATCTGTTGTGGGTGAAATAGTGAAAAACACTCATACGATCTACGAAAGAAGCCCCAGAAAATCCACAAGTCATGCCAGCAGAGAAGTGTTTTGTAAACCCTTTTGGAAAGGTATTGTCACTATTGTTGTGGAGTCTGAGTTGGCACTGCTGTTACGGTAGGCCAAGCTTGTGAATTTGTGAAACGATTTGTGGTGCAGTATACCGCTAAGACAATGTCTTCCTGCCACTATTGCACAGCTATGCCTAAGTGTCAGGTAACGGGATAGGCGAATGAAAGTTCTACAATACTTCAACAAAGTAGTAGTGAAGTCACACAAGTGATTTAAAAACATTTGCTTATCTTTGTGACTTGTTGAATAATGAAGTCTGCAACACTGCATGTAATATAACACAGAAATGCCCTCCATGGCTAAGTGCTAATAATCATAGGTAAACTTCACAGTATATAGCAAATGCAGTCTACAACTGTCTGCTCACTTCTAAGAGTTCACTAAACAATGTTCCCTGTCTAAGTCAGCCCCGGATGATGATCTATAACCAAGTGGGCGAGAGCTGCTCTTCTGTGTTCCAAGTAGGCTTCTGTCTGTTGTCGTTCAGTCATTTACAGATTGTACTCGGTCAGCTATTGGCTGAGGCGAAGTCAATAGCTCTATCCTTAGCACTGCCTGTGGCACTGGTGCAGCTCATGCAAATGGCGAGTCTCTATGGCACTGGCACCAGCTCGCATCTTTGCGCCTGTGGTGCTTTTGTTCAAATGACATAGCAAAGTGAATGGTTTCAGAGACAGGCTTGTGTTCTCCGACAAAGCCACACTTCACTGAAATGGCAGAAAAAGTGACCGAGCGTAATTTGAGAATATGGGGGTACATAAAACCCTTATGCCTCTCTGGAACGTGAATGAGATTCTCCTAAACCTAACTAACGTATTCTGTGACATAACCGGCTGCCTTATTCTTTTCTTTTTCACAGAGTCTACCATTCAGGCTTAACCTATCTTACTATTCTTTCTGGTTGTCACCTCTGTTGACAGATAATGTACCCAACTTTATTTTGCAACAGGACAAAGCTGTGCCACATTGGCATAATCTGATATGTAGTCACCTCAGTGAACATCTTCCACTTGCTGGTTTTTTCATTCTGAGTCAAATGATGTGCCGTTCATGTTGTGTCTGCCCCCCCCCCCCTCACCCCCCCCCCCCCTTACCCCCACACCACCACCACCACCACTTACAGGTCACCTGACCTTACACCATTGTATTTTTGGAGACATGTGAAGACATGTTTTATGTACCTTAATTTCCCCAGGACTTACAGCAGCTAATGCACTGGATAGTCAGTATGGTTAACTTCATTGATCAGGCTACATTTGAACGGGGTTGGACATCAGCTGTGTCACAAATGGAGCCCACATCATTAAACACCTGTGAATGTCCATAGAAACTGAGAGATTTAACCTTTCAGTCTGTAGGTGTATTTCTGAAATAAAGTCATTACTCTAGTCACAGGAATATGTACTTTTTGTCCAGTTAATTTTGAATCACCTTGTACAGAACTTCATCATTTTTGCAAAATTTGTCTACTGCCATTATGATGTAACGGAAATATGTTTTAGCTTTTGGCAATGGTCCAGGCAATTCCATCACATCTGGTAGTAAAATTCCTTTGCATTGGCTCTCTGCCTTTCAGAGTAGCCACCTTGACCCTTTGACCATTGACACTTTTTTTAACCTCCTGATGCTGTGTTTGCCTATAGAGCAGATAAAGTTGAACAGTGATTGGGAGTCCTTTATAAAGATAGTTTGAAAAAGTTGATTAGTTTTTGTATTTTCAGCAGATGAAGCCAGTGACTGGATAGACAGCTAAATAAATAAACATAAAAGTAAAAATAGATTGGAGTGCTATTAATAAAACAAATATGAAGGTCGTCCACAAAGTAAGTTCCGTGCTACAATCGCAGTTCCGAGCATGCACGGGAGTTACTCTGGCTCAAGGAGAAGACATGTACAACATTTTCAGATTGCTACTGCCGACATGTGCTTTGTAGTGCTTCTTTATAATGTCAGCCGCAGTTGAAAATGTCACTGTGTGTGAAATCAGATCTGTGATTCATTTTCTAAATGCAAAGAAAGTTAAACCAAAGGAAATTCATTGGCAAATCTGTGAGGTTTACGGACAAAATGCTATGAGTGATTCAATGGTTAGAAGATGAGTCAGACTGTTCAGTGAAGGACCTGATCAAGTGCACGATGAAGAACGAAGTGGATGCCCATCTGTGGTTACTGATGAATTGGTTCACACAACTGGAGAGAAGATGAAGTACAACTGTAACTGTACACGTAGTGCCTTTGCTGTGGAAGTTCTGCAAATCTCACAATTGCTAATTCATGAAATTGTTACTGAAAAACTGAAATATTAAAAACTTTGCTCTTGTTGGGTACCCAAAATTCCTACTAAACAACACAAAAAAACAACGGATGGGCAATCACTTCAGTTTTTGACACACTACAATGAAGTTGACGATGGTTTTCTTTTTCGGATAGTCACTGGGGATGAAACTTGGGTATCGTACAACACCCCTGAAATAAAATGGCAATCACTGGAATGGAGGCACACTTCATCCCCAGCGAAGGTTAAGCCTAAGCAAATCTTGACACCTCAAAAAGTCATGTGCACTGTTTTTTGGGACAGAAAAGGTATTTTGCTGATTGATTTCTTACCACAAGGCCAAACAATCAATTCACATGGTTACTGCGCGACCATTAAGAAATTTCGCCACACAATACAGAACAAGCGCTGAGGATTACTGTCAAAAGATGATGTTTTTTTCTGCGATAATGCCTGACCTCACACGGTGAATGTGACCAAACAACTCTTAGGGAATTTCCCTGGGACGCATTTGATCACCCTCCGTACAGCCCAGACCTTGCTCCTAGCGACTTTCATCTCTTCTTACACCTAAAATCTGTCCTTGGTGGTCAACACTTCAGAGATGATGATGAGCTGAAAGAACATGGTACCACATGGTTGGATACACAGGCGGCAACCTTCTATGAAGAAGGTATACAAAAACTTTTGCCACGCTATGACAAGTGCCTACAAAATTTTGGAAGCTATGTTGAAAAGTAGTTTAACAGTTGTAGATTTTTGTACAATAAATATTTTTTTCTGTGTCTGTACATATTTGTTTTATATAACCAAACGGAATTTACTTTGTGGACATACCTCGTACATAGTTATATGTGTGGTGTCTGTTCTTTCAGACATGTCTGAAAGAACAGACACCATTTTGACCATGTAGCCATTATCAATCAAGATGCAAAGAAATTACGACATGTAGCTGTTAGTGGTCATTGATTTACATCAATGGGAAAAGTTGAAAATTTTCGCGAGACCAGGATTCTAACCCAGTTCTCCTGTTTACTAGGCAGATGCTCTGACCACTGAGCCATCTGGACACTGTGATCATTGCAGTTGCACAGACTACCCTAGCACACTTAATGAGGAAAATGGGAAGGGGCACTGCATCAGTAATGTGCGAATAAGTTGAGAATTTTGGTCTGACAGGAGGTGTGCTAGAGTAGACCATGCCACTGCAATTACCATTGTGTCTGGATGGCACAGTGGTCAGAACATCTGTCTAGTAAACAGGTGATCGAGCTTAGAATCCTGGTCCAGCACAAATTTTCAACTTTTCCCATTGATGTAAGTCAATACCCAGTAGCAGATAAGATTTGATTAGATTAATACTAGTTCCATGGATAATGAATACGATATTTCGTAATGATGTGGAACGAGTCAAATTTTCCAATACATGACATAATTAAGTTAATTTAACAACATAATTAAGATATTATAACAACTTTTTTATTTTTTTAAATTTTTTTTTATAATTTTTTTGTTTGGGTTTTTTTTCTTTTTTTTCTTAATTTATATCTAAAAATTCCTCTATAGAGTAGAAGTAGTTGTCATTCAGAAATTCTTTTAATTTCTTCTTAAATACTTGTTGGTTATCTGTCAGACTTTTGATACTATTTGGTAAGTGACCAAAGACTTTAGTGGCAGCATAATTCACCCCTTTCTGTGCCAAAGTTAGATTTAATCTTGAATAGTGAAGATCATCCTTTCTCCTAGTATTGGAGTTATGCACACTACTATTACTTTTGAATTGGGTTTGGTTGTTAATAACAAATTTCATAAGAGAGTATATATACTGAGAAGCTACTGTGAATATCCCTAGATCCTTAAATAAATGTCTGCAGGATGATCTTGGGTGGACTTCAGCTATTATTCTGATTACATGCTTTTGTGCAATAAATACTTTATTCCTCAGTGATGAATTACCCCAAAATATGATGCCATATGCAAGCAATGAGTGAAAATAGGCGTAGTAAGCTAATTTACTAAGATGTTTATCACCAAAATTTGCAATGACCCTTACTGCATAAGTAGCTGAACTCAAACGTATCAGCAGATCATCAATGTGTTTCTTCCAATTTAATCTCTCATCAATGGACACACCTAAAAATTTTGAATATTCTACCTTAGCTATATGCTTCTGATTAAGGTCTATATTTATTAATAGCGTCATACCATTTACTGTACAGAACTGTATGTACTGTGTCTTATCAAAATTCAGTGAGTGTCCATTTACAAGGAACCACTTAGTAATTTTCTGAAAGACATTATTGACAATTTTATCAGTTAATTCTTGTTTGTCAGGTGTGATTACTATACTTGTATCATCAGCAAAGAGAACTAACTTTGTCTCTTCATGAATATTGAATGGCAAGTCATTAATATATATTAAAACAACAAAGGACCCAAGATCGACCCTTGTGGAACCCCATTCTTGATAGTTCCCCAGTTTGAGGAATGTGCTGATCTTTGCATATTATGAGAACTGTTTATTTCAACTTTCTGCACTCTTCCAGTTAGGTACGAATTAAACCATTTGTGCACTGCCCCACTCATGCCACAATACTTGAGCTTGTTTAGCAGAATTTCATGATTTACACAATCAAAAGCCTTTGAGAGATCACAAAAAATCCCAATGGGTGGTGTTCGGTTATTCAGATCATTCAAAATTTGATTGGTGAAAGCATATATGGCATTTTCTGTTGAAAAACCTTTCTGGAAACCAAACTGACATTTTGTTAGTACTTCATTTTTACAGATATGTGAAGCTACTCTTGAAAAAATTACTTGCTCAAAAATTTTGGATAAAGCTGTTAGAAGGGAGATTGGACGGTAATTGTTGACATCAGATCTATCTCCTTTTTTATGCAAAGGTATAACAATAGCATATTTCAGTCTATCAGGGAAAATGCCCTGTTCCAGAGAGCTATTACACAGGTGGCTGAGAATCTTACTTATCTGTTGAGAACAAGCTTTTAGTATTTTGCTGGAAATGCCATCAATTCCATGTGAGTTTTTGCTTTTAAGCAAGTTTATTATTTTCCTAATTTCAGAGGGAGAAATGCGTTAGATTTCAATTGTATCAAATTGCATAGGTATGGCCTTTTCCATTAACAGCCTAGCATCTTCTAATGAACACCTGGATCCTACTATAGCCACAACATGAAAATGATTATTAAAAATATTTTCAACTTCTGACTTTTTGTTCGTAAAGTTTTCATTCAATTTGATGGTAATACTGTCTTCCTGTGCTCTTGGTTGACCTGTTTCTCTTTTAATAATATTCCAAATTGTTTTAATTTTGTTATCAGAGTTGCTGATTTCAGACATGATACACATACTTCTGGATTTTTAATAACTTTTCTTAATATGGCACTGTAGTTTTTATAATGTTTGATAGTTTCAGGGTCACTACTCTTTCTGGCTGTCAGATACATTTCCCTTTTCCGGTTACAAGATATTTTTATACCCTTAGTAAGCCATGGTTTGTTACATGGTTTCTTACAATTATATTTAACTATTTTCTTCAGGAAGCAGTTTTCAAATGCATTTACAAAAGTGTCATGAAATAAATTATATTTTAAATTGGCATCAGGTTCACTGTACACCTCATCCCAGTCTAACTGCTGTAGGCTTTCCCTGAAATTTGCAATTGTTAAATCGTTGACTGAATGTACCACTTTGGAGGACTGTTTAGTACTGCTGACTGGAGCTATGTCATATATTGTAACTAGCTGTGCCCATGATCAGAAAGACCATTCTCAACAGGCTGAGCATTTATCTTGTTAAACTTATCTTGGTCTATAAAGAAGTTATCTATCAGTGAGCTGCTATCCTTTACCACCTGAGTAGGAAAATCAATAACAGGTGTCAAATTGAAAGAACCGAGTAATACTTCAAGCTCATTTTTCCTATTACCCTCTTTCAGAGAATCTACATTGAAATCCCCACAAATAATAATTTGCTTCCACCTGTCTGACAGATAGCACAACAAGGAGTCCACCGTGAATTCATTGTCCCAGGAAGGGGAAACTTTATTGACACATTCCTGGGGTCAGATACATCACATGATCACACTGACAGAACCACAGGCACATAGACACAGGCAACAGAGCATGCACAATGTCGGCCCTAGTACAGTGTATATCCACCTTTCGCAGCAATGCAGGCTGCTATTCTCCCATGGAGACGATCGTAGAGATGCTGGATGTAGTCCTGTGGAACGGCTTGCCATGCCATTTCCACCTGGCGCCTCAGTTGGACCAGCGTTCGTGCAGACCGCGTGAGACGACGCTTCATCCAGTCCCAAACATGCTCAATGGGGGACAGATCCGGAGATCTTGCTGGCCACGTTGGGTGGCACGAGATACATGCGGACGTGCATTGTCCTGTTGGAACAGCAAGTTCCCTTGCCGGTCTAGGAATGGTAGAACGATGGGTTCGATGACGGTTTGGATGTACCGTGCACTATTCAGTGTCCCCTCGACGATCACCAGTGGTGTACGGCCAGTGTAGGAGATCGCTCCCCACACCATGATGCCGGGTGTTGGCCCTGTGTGCCTCGGTCGTATGCAGTCCTGATTATGGCGCTCACCTGCACGGCGCCAAACACGCATACGACCATCATTGGCACCAAGGCAGAAGCGACTCTCATCGCTGAAGACGACACGTCTCCATTCGTCCCTCCATTCACGCCTGTCGCGACACCACTGGAGGCGGGCTGCACGATGTTGGGGCGTGAGCGGAAGACGGTCTAACGGTGTGCGGGACCGTAGCCCAGCTTCATGGAGACGGTTGCGAATGGTCCTCGCCGATACCCCAGGAGCAACAGTGTCCCTAATTTGCTGGGAAGTGGCGGTGCGGTCCCCTACGGCACCGCGTAGGATCCTACGGTCTTGGCGTGCATCCGTGCGTCGCTGCGGTCCGGTCCCAGGTCGACGGGCACGTGCACCTTCCGCCGACCACTGGCGACAACATCGATGTACTGTGAAGACCTCACGCCCCACGTGTTGAGCAATTCGGCGGTACGTCCACCCGGCCTCCCGCATGCCCACTATACGCCCTCGCTCAAAGTCCGTCAACTGCACATACGGTTCACGTCCACGCTGTCGCGGCATGCTACCAGTGTTAAAGACTGCGATGGAGCTCCGTATGCCACGGCAAACTGGCTGACACTGACGGCGGCGGTGCACAAATGCTGCGCAGCTAGCGCCATTCGACGGCCAACACCGCGGTTCCTGGTGTGTCCGCTGTGCCATGCGTGTGATCATTGCTTGTACAGCCCTCTCGCAGTGTCCGGAGCAAGTATGGTGGGTCTGACACACCGGTGTCAATGTGTTCTTTTTTCCATTTCCAGGAGTGTAGATGAAAATTTCCCGATGGGATCCTATATACAGTTACAATTATAAATGTGCCTTTATTTAATTTAAGCTCACAGGCACATGCTTCTATATGTTTCTCTACACAAAACATTTTTGTTTCTATACTTTTTGCACAATGATAACTTTTGACATATATGACAACTCCTCCTTTCTCCATATTTTCTCTAATTACATGTGCAGAGAGCTTATATCCACTTACATTTACCTTATCCATATCAGTAACAATGTGATGCTCAGACAGGCATAGTATATCTATTTCATCCTCAGCTTCTAAATCTTCTAAACAAACCAGAAGCTCATCTATTTCATTCTTTAAACTCCCAATATTTTGATGAAATATACTTACATTATTTTTAATTATACTTTTATGAGAACCTTTCCTTATTCTAACATTTGCAGTACTCTCCTGTCTGAGTTTCTCATTGTGCTTAGGCCTAGTTCCTATACCAGTGGTCACATGGTGTTCAGAGAGGCAGATTATGTCAACTGGGTTGGGTGACTTTAATTCATCAATGCAATTACCTAGGCCTGAGATACAACTTGGTGGAGATAAAATTTCTGGTGATTGGTGAAAATTTATAATTGACAACTGTGATTGGTGATCCAATGTGCTAGAATTGTGCTGTTTAATTTCTTTCCTAAACTGAAGATTTGTTTCAATCCTGACCTCTCGTAGAACTTGACATCTTTCTGTCTTACCTATCCTAAAAAAGGTGCTGCTCCAACGCCTGTAACCACTGGTATTTTACCATTCATGGCAGTGCCTCCCCCCCCCCCCCCCCTTAAATTTCCTGCTATTACCCCAGCCAGTTTACCCTTCCCTTTCCTGTTGAGATGTAGGCCGTGTCTGGTATAGTCCCACCTACTGAGAGAATGAACAGGAACCACACCAATATGAGCCCCTGCACCCGACCCAAGCAGCTGTTCCAACTCCAAATTAACTCTCCCAACAGAAGAGTTCAAATGAGGCCGGTCATGGCGTCTCAGGACAGATACAAATTCAACATTGGTGTGTCTCGATGCCGACGCAATCTTTACCAGGTCACACTCTATACTGTACCCAGGATCTCTGTCGATAATGTTCCCTGGCCCTCCCACAATAACCACGGTGTCTTCCCTGGAAAATCCTTTACAGAGTGAACCTAAATCCTCTGTCACCTGATACAGACTAGCACTTGGTTTGAAAAAATTTGTGACCTGGTATTCTGGTCCTAATTCCTCCTGCAGAAGTTGGCCTACACCTCTGGCATGAGAACTGCCTAACAACAAAACTTTCTTCCTTTTTGATGACTTTCGTACATTCTTTTTCAATTTCCTATTGAAAGTTTGTTGTGTCCTGTCTACACCTACCTCTGCTTGAGGTTCGTCAGTTTCTAACTGAAGCAACAGGTCAAACTTATTTTTGACATTCACCACAAAACTGTCAGACTTAGTTCTAGGCCTGTTCCTTCTGTTGCCTGTTGCCATTTCCCACCTCTCTTTGCCCTTCTCCCTCCTTAACCTGTCCAGATCTTCCCTAGCCTGATCTAGCTCAGCCTGAATGGCAGCAATTTTCCCCTCCTGTTCCACTATCTTCCTATCTCTGCTGCAAATACTACATAACCACTGATGAGCCTAATCCACTTTCCTGACACCCACGCCACTGCAGTCCCCCCAATGAAATAAACTACTGCATCCATCACACCAAACCCAGGAACTAACAATTCTATGGCAAGTCAGGCACTTCTCACTCATGGCAAAAATAATACTTTAGCTAGAATAAATCAATTAAATTACCGAAAATCAAAAAAGACATTACAAAAATTAAGCCTATTCACAAATGTATATAAGCAAGTTTCTGATTTAAAATTCTGCTGTTTTTCTGAGATCTGTATTAAAACAATGAAGGTATACGCTATTTATTATATATTTCACTCGCTGGAGTGAAAACAAATGACAATTAAATGAGATACTTTAAGTTTGATTCTCCAAAAAGTTATGAGAATTAGGCCTATAAACAAATGTATATAAGCAAGTTTCTGATATAAAGTTACGCTGTTTTTCTGAAATCTGTATTAAAACAATGAAGTTATACGCTATTTGCGGTAGTTTACTTATTTGTTATCGAGAAACTAGTCAAATTACCATGAAACAAGAAACAAACACGTTTACATAATTTAATCCTAAACGCGACTTCGCGAAGTTACGATCTTTTCGTGTTTTCTGAAAAAATACGCAAAGAAAAGTGAAACATTTAATGGCAAGACTAAACGATACACTAATGCATGTATTTAATTTGTTGTCGGTGTTAAACTATATTATATTCCTGTCTAAATCACTTAACTTTCTGGAGATAGTTTCTGATGTCACTTACTCGGTGGCCATCTTGGAACACTGTAATTGCCCTGTGTCTTAAATACATAGCTTTTTTTAAAAAAAATGTACCCTGAAAAGAAAAATTTACAGTCAGCGTATACTACCAGTTTTTACTTATGAGATATGGACTTTTAATATAAAGAGCCATTCATAACTGAGGGTTGTCCAATAAGAGAAACAGAGATGAGTATTAGGAAGTACAGGGTGAATGTATACAAAGTAGACCACCACAAATTGTGTCAGGTGCATTTGACCAGTGAGAGAGCTTGATTGAAATGTGGAAGACCCAGAACTGGAAGACACCTGAAGATAGATTCCACTTATCTGACAAAAATCTCCTTACAGAGCTTCAAGAATCAGTATTACGTAATGGATCTAGGAGTATACTACTGCTTCCTACATGTGACTCGCTTAGGAAACATGATCAGGAGATTACACTGATTACATTGTTCACAGAGACTTTTAAAGAATCATTCCTCCTGCACTCCATATGTCAATGAAATGGGAAGAAATCCTAATATATTGTAAATGGGAAGTACTCTCCACCAACCATTTCACAATGGTTTGTAGAATATGGTTGTTGTAGATTTAAGGAACAGTCTGGAGTGGAAGCCCTAATTGTGGTTGAAATTAAAATGAAATGGAGATGTGTGAGGCCCACAACCAAGCTAATGAATAGTAGGTGGGCAAAGAAAGTTTTGAGATGAGACCCAAGTTTCCTCTCAGGTACAATCAACAACCAATTCCAACATCATAGGTGGCTAGTAAAGTCATAACTGTTAATTCACATACCATGGTGATCATTAAAGAATATGTAAATACAAAATACTTAAAAGAACTTCTAAAATTTTTATTCTTTTTTAAATCATGCTAACTTCCTCTCATGTAGAGCTAGGTCAGCTTATGACCATATGTCTTTATTCAAAGTAAGCATACTCATTCTCAATTGCATTGTCCTGGACCTGTGGCCCGACTGGGGTGAGCTGTTGTCATGGGCAGAGAAGATGAAATGAAGATATGGGTGAGAGGAAGGAAGGGACAAGGGATGATGAGGGATTTTTTTTTTTTTCATCAGTCCGCTGACTGGTTTGATGCGGCCCGCAACAAATTCCTTTCCCGTGCTAACCTCTTCATCTCAGAGTAGCACTTGCAACCTACGTCCCCAATTATTTGCTTGACGTATTCCAATCTCTGTCTTCCTCTACAGTTTTTGCCCTCTACAGCTCCCTCTAGTACCATGGAAGTCATTCCCTCATGTCTTAGCAGATGTCCTATCATCTTGTCCCTTCTCCTTATCAGTGTTTTCCACATATTCCTTTCCTCTCCGATTCTGCGTAGAACCTCCTCATTCCTTACCTTATCAGTCCACCTAATTTTCAACATTTGTCTATAGCACCACATCTCAAATGCTTCGATTCTCTTCTGTTCCGGTTTTCCCACAGTCCATGTTTCACTACCATACAATGCTGTACTCCAGACGTACATCCTCAGAAATTTCTTCCTCAAATTAAGGCCGGTGTTTGATATTAGTAGACTTCTCTTGGCCAGAAATGCCTTTTTTGCCATAGCGAGTCTGCTTTTGATGTCCTCCTTGCTCTGTCTGTCATTGGTTATTTTACTGCCTAGGTAGCAGAATTCCTTAACTTCATTGACTTCATGACAATCAATCCTGATGTTAAGTTTCTCGCTGTTCTCATTTCTACTACTTCTCATTACCTTCGTCTTTCTCCGATTTACTCTCAAACCATACTGTGTACTCATTAGACTGTTCATTCCGTTCAGCAGATCATTTAATCCTTCTTCACTTTCACACAGGATAGCAATGTCATCAGCGAATCGTATCATTGATATCCTTTCACCTTGTATTTTAATTCCACTCCTGAACCTTTCTTTTATTTCCATCATTGCTTCCTCGATGTACAGATTGAAGAATAGGGGCGAAAGGCTACAGCCTTGTCTTACACCCTTCTTAATACGAGCACTTCGTTCTTGATCGTCCACTCTTATTATTCCCTCTTGGTTGTTGTACGTATTGTATATGACCTGTCTCTCCCTATAGCTTACCCCTACTTTTTTCAGAATCTCGAACAGCTTGCACCATTTTATATTGTTGAACGCTTTTTCCAGGTCAACAAATCCTATGAAAGTGTCTTGATTTTTCTTTAGCCTTGCTTCCGTTATTAGCCGTAACGTCAGAATTGCCTCTCTCGTCCCTTTACTTTTCCTAAAGCCAAACTGATCGTCACCTAGCGCATTCTCAATTTTCTTTTCCATTCTTCTGTATATTATTCTTGTAAGCAGCTTCGATGCATGAGCTGTTAAGCTGATTGTGCGATAATTCTCGCACTTGTCAGCTCTTGCCGTCTTCGGATTTGTGTTGGTGATGCTTTTCCGAAAGTCTGATGGTATATCGCCAGACTCATATATTCTACACACCAACGTGAATAGTCATTTTGTTGCCACTTCCCCCAATGATTTTAGAAATTCTGATGGAATGTTATCTATCCCTTCTGCCTTATTTGACCGTAAGTCCTCCAAAGCTCTTTTAAATTCCGATTCTAATACTGGATCCCCTATCTCTTCTAAATCGACTCCTGTTTCTTCTTCTATCACATCTGACAAATCTTCACCCTCATAGAGGCTTTCAATGTATTCTTTCCACCTATCTGCTCTCTCCTCTGAATTTAACAGTGGAATTCCCTTTGCACTCTTAATGTTACCACCATTGCTTTTAATGTCACCAAAGGTTGTTTTGACTTTCCTGTATGCTGAGTCTGTCCTTCCGACATTCATATCTTTTTCGATGTCTTCACATTTTTCCTGCAGCCATGTCGTCTTAGCTTCCCTGCACTTCCTATTTATTTCATTCCTCAGCGACTTGTATTTCTGTATTCCTGATTTTCCCGGAACATGTTTGTACTTCCTCCTTTCATCAATCAACTGAAGTATTTCTTCTGTTACCCATGGTTTCTTCGCAGCTACCTTCTTTGTACCTATGTTTTCCTTCCCAACTTCTGTGATGGCCCTTTTTAGAGATGTCCATTCCTCTTCAACTGTACTGCCTACTGCGCTATTCCTTATTGCTGTATCTATAGCGTTAGAGAACTTCAAACGTATCTCATCATTCCTTAGTACTTCCGTATCCCACTTGTTTGCGTATTGATTCTTCCTGACTAATGTCTTAAACTTCAGCCTACTCTTCATCACTACTATATTGTGATCTGAGTCTATACCTGCTCCTGGTTACGCCTAACAATCCAGTATCTGATTTCGGAATCTCTGTCTGACCATCATGTAGTCTAATTGAAATCTTCCCGTATCTCCCAGCCTTTTCCAAGTATACCTCCTCCTCTTGTGATTCTTGAACAGGGTATTCGCTATTACTAGTTGAAACCTGTTACAGAACTCAATTAGTCTTTCTCCTCTTTCATTCCTTGTCCCAAGCCCATTCTCCTGTAACCTTTTCTTCTACTCCTTCCCCTACAACTGCATTCCAGTCCCCCTTTAGATACTGCATTACCCTTTCAATATCCTCATACACTTTCTCTATTTGTTCATCTTCAGCTTGCGACATCGGCATGTATACCTGAACTATCGTTGTCGGTGTTGGTCTGCTGTCGATTCTGATTAGAACAACCCGGTCACTGAACTGTTCACAGTAACACACCCTCTGCCCTACCTTCCTATTCATAATGAATCCTACACCTGTTATACCATTTTCTGCTGCTGTTGGTATTACCCGATACTCATCTGATCAGAAATCCTTGTCTTCCTTCCACTTCACTTCACTGACCCCTACTATATCTAGATTGAGCCTTTGCATTTCCATTTTCAGATTTTCTAGTTTCCCTACCACGTTCAAGCTTCTGACATTCCATGCCCCGATTCATAGAACATTATCCTTTCGTTGATTATTCAATCTTTTTCTCATGGTAACCTCCCCCTTGGCAGTCCCCTCCCGGAGATCCAAATGGGGGACTATTCCGGAATCTTTTGCCAATGGAGAGATCATCATGACACTTCTTCAAATACAGGCCACATGTCCTGTGGATACACGTTACGTGTCTTTAATGCAGTGGTTTCCATTGCCTTCTGCAGGAGATATAGCTGGGAAAAGGCTGTAGTATGATGCCAGAGAAAGATCAGACTGCTGCAGGCGAGGGTAGGTAGTTGCATGTTGCACATTATCATGCAAGACAGGAATTTGTAAGGAGGGTGTAGGATACAACAGAAACAAAGACTGAGGAGGGTGCTGAGAAAACAGTGTGAATGAGGGTCCATATAAATACATATTCATCTAAAGTAGGGGGGATGCACAAAGAAGTAGCAGCTTGAGTGAAAACTTGGAGGTGGCAGAGAAATGTGCACACTCCAAAGAAGAATACAAGTTCTTTTTTAATTTATTTGTATTAGAAGCATTAATACAAAGAAACACCAAAAAGATATCATGTAATACATAAGACAGGTAACTTCAAGTAAACACAAAACAATGGTAAATCCAGGATGGAATAATGACAGTAATATGAAAAGAATAGATTTCTACTCACTATATAGAGGAGATATTGAGTCACAGACAGGCACACAAAAATGCTGCTACACATTTAAGCTTTTAGCCAAAAGGTCTTCTTGTAAAGCAGAAAACACATGCACATTCACATAAGTACAACACACACACACACACACACACACACACACACACACACACACACACATGGCCAATGTCTCTGGACTCTGATGCCAGCCTCTCCCTCCATCCTGGTGCTCTGTATGCTGTCCGTGCCCAGGCACGGACTCGCATTACGTGTCCCCTTCCCCACTCTTCCCACTGCCATTGTTCCATCTGCAGTTCATGCCCAGAGACGTGGTGGTGTCGTCTCAGCTCTTGCTCCGCTAGCCCTTGAAGTCAGTTCATTGTGGGATATCTCCTTCCTTCTCCTAATCAGACTAAGTGCATGTTCCCAAGCCTTACTAAGGATGCAGTCACTATCATGATTAATTAGTGGTTCTCTTACTCAAATCTCGATAGGTTCTTTTATGACTCAGTCTCAGAAGACAGATTTGTGTATCAGAATATTAATATATAACCATATTATGAAAAGGAAAGTTGCTACTCATCATATAGTGGAGATGCTGAGTTGCAGATAGGCACCACAAAAAGTCTGTCACAAATAAAGCTTTTATCTAGCAAGGGCTTCATCAACAATAGAACACACACAGACACACACACACACACACACACACACACACACACACACAGTCACACGCGTGCGCGCGCGCGCAAATTCAATGCAACTGAAACCACATTGTGAGCAGCAACAAGTGCATGATGGGAGTGCACCTGGGTGGGGGTAAGGAGGAGGCTGGGGCGAGGAGGGGGGAATATGGTAGGGGTGGCGGACAATGAAGTACTGCAGGTTAGACAGAGGGCTGGGGAGAGGTGGGGACGGGGGTGGGGGACTAGCGGAAAAGGAGAGAAGTAAAACGACTGGATGTGATGGTGGAATGACAGCTGTGAAGTGCTGGAATGGGAACAGGGAAGTGGTGGATGGACTAGGACAGTGACAAATGTAGGTTGAGGCCAGGAGGGTTATGGGAACGTAGGAACATTAATATGGTCATAATCTATTATGTGTAATTTTAATAGGTAATGTTCTGTTACTGACTTGTTAGGCTGCTGCAGTCTGGTGTGCTATGATGTCCTCAGCAATGATCTTCAGCAGTATGCACTGTCTTACCTGAAGCATTTGAGATTGGCTTGGACTGTGCGGTGGTTTGTTACACTTCCTCATGCACCAAACACTTAAATAAGTTGCCACCTGAACATACAATGAGTGTTGCTTACTGAATAATCAGTCACTGTTAAGTATTATTAGTCAGGGTCCAGCTAGTCTGTGACCTAAATCTATGTGTCTTCTTCCTCCAACTTGGCTTGGACTTGACCTCTTTACAGGCTGCAGATAAAGCTGCTGAAAATTAACTTCTAGTTCTCATCATTCCACCACATAAATTGGAAGTGAGAACCAATTCAGCTTCTTATATTATCTTCAAAATTACAACTCGATACATGATAATTGAGGACAGTTGCCAACTCATATACTGCCTCTCTGTGCTAAGTACATAACAGACCTGATAATTATCAATTGCAATTGCAAATTGATAATTATCAATTGCAATACCTTTATTATCTTTGACATTTCACATTCTTAGATTTCATGGAGCTCTTCCGCACCATCTGCTCTATGGAACTCCTGACTCCACCTCAGCAAGTGTGGTTGTCTGACTACTACCCACTTCCACACAGTCACTGGATCGTTATCTCTGGTATCAGCACCTACGATTTAAAATGCTTCCCAACAGTGGGGTGCTCAGCACTTATCAACTACTCTCTGTCACGAACATCTTTTCTCTGAAATATGTATGTAAGGATGTGATACCTCTCATTCAAGGAATGGGATGTATACTACGTATCTCTCCACTAATGTAAGAAAAAAGATGTTGTGATCACACATTCAACTTTAATTATTATACAAGTTTTACATACATAGACACAATAGCTTTGATATCAGGTTCAGTTTTTGTGTAAGTTTATCATTGCAGTAAATATTTCTTTGTGTTTGGTTTCACCTTTAATGCATATTTCATTATACCTTATCATGAAACACTGTTTTTTTTTTTTTTTTTTTTTTTTTTGAGAAGGTAAATTTTGTCTATAATTCTCTGATCAAACGTCAGAGCACTGAGATTACATTGTGTCCTCAGAAGCAAGTAAATTAGTTAACTTTAATAATTTTATGTAATCATTCTGGAGGGAATGCTCCCTTATCAAGGATTTCAGTCCTTGTGCAAATAATAATACTCATCAACATTTCTCAACACTGTCCTTCCAGGGATCAAGTACTCTTTTCTCTAACTTCATATCCCTGCCTACGCGATGTACCTCTCTTCCCATAAAATGGTTTGGGTCCTCCCTTTCTTGTGTCCACCCAAATCTGGTATAAGTTCCCTTCTCTGTGGTAACTTACCCATAAACTCCCATAAAGTGCATCCTATAGCTTCTTTACTATTATTTTGAATATTCCAGTACTTCTCCCTTTTGTTTATTTTTTCCTACCTCTACATCCCCACCAGACTCCTAAATACTCTTAATTTTCTCCAGACAGTTCTCCTGCCAGACTGTTGTTCCTGTCACTACGCTCCTCCAAACCCCTTTTCCTTCTACATGTTACCTTGCCACTCTTATCTTTGGGTTATTCCGACACCTGACCCCTTTATTCCTCTCCTCAAAAAAGTGACAAAACTAACTCCTAAAAAAACTATTTTTGATCCTATAATGTTTCCCACATCTACTTGAGATCATATCCATGACTGTGTGTGTGTGTGTGTGTGTGTGTGTGTGTGTGTGTGTGTGTGTGTGTGTGTACATGTACATGTGCGTGTGCGTGTCACTCTGTGGTGACTGATGACATGGAAAACAGGGAAGGGCTCAAAGATAGAGACATATTGAATATGGAAAGATGGAATTCGAAGTTTGTCCTCAAAGTTGAGAAGTAAGAATGTGAAAAAATGGATCAGTGTGTTGCATCCAATACCAGACGTACTCCCCCTGTGGCTTTACACATGACCAGTAATGGATTGTTACGTACACTTGAACTATGCTCTAATACTCCTTCATCCAACATTTTATTTATTCCTTCTTGCACTGCTGGGTGTACACTCAAGGGTATGGGATACGGTTTACAAAAGAAAGGAGTTTCATCCTTGATCGTAAAACTACAAATATAATCATCCAGTACTCCAGGCTTATCTGAAAATACTGCAATGTACATTAGAAATATTTTGTAGAAATCATCTTTTTATAAATTGTTCAGTAATTCAGACTCATAAGCTTTAGCTTTAAGTGTTCTTGTAGTTCACCTCGCATTCCAATTGTACTCTCTACATTTATAACAGTACTAGTTGCTATTAAGCAGATGTTATCTCTGTCTGTTCCACCACTAGTGTTTCCTTTAAATGGTATTATGTATGCTTTGTCTCCACAATTACACATTAAAAGTTGTGCAGAGAGAAAACTTTGTATGTCATCAGCCACTCCACCCCCCAATAGCAATTGCAGATTCATGCTAGGTACTATTAACAGTTCTGCATAAACATAAAATTATTCACTGTTATTGGTAATCATATTTATTGTTTAATCTGTCTAGCTTTTAACTCCTGTAATGCCTACTACATATACACCGTTTGCAGGAAGTATCAGATAAACTTTTCTCTGTCTTAAAAAATTAAATAATGATTCTGATATAATGGAAGTGCCTACAATAATTGGTTTTGTAATTTTGGGACATCTCTGTCACTCATCATCTGCTAATAGCCACTTTTTAATGATGTGATTTCGCTAAAAGCTATCCGCAGCTCCTGGTCTTGCGGTCGTGTTCTTGCTTCCAAAGCACGGGGTCCTGGGTTCGATTCCCGGCGGGGTCGGGGATTTTCACCTGCCTCGAGATGACTGGGTGTTTGTGTTGTCCTCATCATTTCATCATCATCCAAGAAAGTGGCAATATTGGATTAAGCAAAGGTTGGGAATTTGTACGGGCGCTGATAACTGCACAGTTGAGCGCCCCAAATACCGAACATCATCATCATCATCATCGCTAAAAGCTATTGTCTTTTTTCCTTTATGGGTCTATTCAATTTGTTATATCCTGGATCACGATCCTTTGACCAGGATGTCGATCGTTTTCCATCCCTAAAATTGTTTGGGTTGATGTAAAGGGTTGTACGATCATAGCCCCTTCTGTATTGTTATTATTATTATTATTATTATTTTATTATTATTATTAAATGTTTGTGTGTCTGCATTTCTTAAGTGATGATGTCGTCGTTTCAACTTTCCTCCCAGATATTTGGTCACTTGGCAAAAATTTAATTCTCGTTTCTTTTGAAACTTTTTATTAAACTTACTATTTTCGTGGCCTGTATCTTCTTGATTTGGACTATTCTTTTCATTGTTCATGGTATCTAGTTTTTCTACAAATGATATTACTTCATTTACATTTCTTTATGTAGATAACAGGGTAACTGTCTCACTAATACTTTAGCTAAATGAACTTCGCCCAGTGGGTTGTCTAAATATTTAATTCGTGTTAAATGTTACTCAGTATATTTCCCCAGTATATTTCCCCATGGACTATTGTAATACTTTAGTTCAAGTAACTCTAAAGTTAATTTTTCTTGTGTCATTTGTAACCAGTATTTTTGTCTAAATTCCTATTTAAAATCCTTCCATGAAGTAAATGACCAGTATTTTCATCTACATTTCTCTTGAAAATCCTTCCATGAAATAAATTCTTCTGAGTGAGCATTCCTCCACTCAGCAGCATCCTCCTTTAGATAACTTAATGCAAAATCTTGCTACTCACCATATAGCGGAGATGTTGAGTCACAGATAGGCACAACAAAAAGACTGTCACAATATGAGCTTACTGCCACCAAGGCCTTTGTCGAAAATAGAACCCACACAAAAACAAGTGCGCGCGCGCGCGCACGCGCGCGCGCGCGCGCACACACACACACACACACACACACACACACACACAAATGCAAACGCAACTCTCACACACTTGATTACAGCCTCTGGCAGCTGAAGCCACACTGCGAGCTACAGCAGTAGTGCATGATGGGAGAGGCTGTGGCGACTGGGTGTGGGTAAGGAGGATGCTGGAGCAGGGAGAGGGAGGAATAGCACGGGAAGGGTGGGTGACAGTGAAGTGATGCTGGGGAATGCAGAAGGACGAGGTGTTACATTCCATCCTGGATTTTTTCCATTGTTTGATTAATCCAAAATCTATTTTCTGAGATTACTCCTATGTTTGAGGTAAAGAACTCAAAAAAACTTGTAAGAAGTATCTTGAGTGTACATCTCTGTCAGGTTTAAACTTTGGAAAATGCTTGTATAGGTTCATGCTACTGCTTAGTTGTAGGTCTTCTAATAAAGTTTTTGTATCTAAAGATTTCCCTCTACACTAACTTTCTGTGATTTCTTATCTCATTTTAGCTAACTTTTGCCACAATCATTTAAATTCATTATTTTGATGCATTATTTCGTCCCTGGAAAGCTATACACTATTTAAAATACATCCACTCTCTTGAAATTTTTGATGCACTAAGACCTGTACTCTTTCCTCCAAACCCGTGAAGATATCGTGTGAAGAAATGAAATCTACTTTCTTGTTCCCTTCCTCTAAAAGTTCAATATGATTTTGCACATCTGAGATCTGATCCTTTACAACTTTACACTCCTTTACTGCAAATTCTCGCAAAGTATCCACACCAGTATGAATTTCCCTAATAAGTTCTTGACTTTCTTTACATACAAGGTCACATTGTTGAAGCATTTCAGTATGAATTTCATTTTTAAAAACATTAGTTTGTGATCTAGTGTATTCACTAAATGCTCGTCCAAACCTCAAGTTTCTCATCAAACTGAGTAAATTTGTCATTATTACTGTTAAGTACTTCCTCCCTAGACGATTGTATTTTATATATTGATTTTTGAATCTTTATATTATTTTCCTCATTAAGTGTTTGTATCTAATTAGTAGATTCATTGAATTTTCCAAAATGATGTCTCAATTCATTTCTCCTAATATGATCATCTTTCTTGTGATGACAGACATAAAAAAATATTGTAATTTTCATCTCAACATGCTTATCATAATATTGATGTTTTTAATTTTAAAATTAATTGTATTCTATGCTTGTCTTATTGTATACAACTTTTTAAATTGGTCACAAGCACTGCTCACCATTAACTGTATACTGTGTGCTACTGACAGACTGTGCGTCATCTGCTGGTTGCTCATAGCTGAGTGCTACCGAAGTGTTGCATCTGGTCTGCAATCTGCAGACAACTGCATGCTGCCAATGAACTTCATGTAGGCTGCAATGTGCCGATGACTGCGTGTGCGCTGCAATCTTTTGACAACTGCTTGTAGATTGTGTACTGTTGTTGGGTGAACACTGGTTTGTTTCTCCCCAACAGCGTTCTTCTTCCTTTTCCACTCAGTTTCATTATTTATTACTGATTTAGTTTGATGTCTGTACTGTATAGAATGTCTTCTTGTTTTATTCCCATTGCCCTTGGCAATGCTTCTTCTCCTTGGTGTTTTCTCATGAAATTTTCTTGAGTTTTGGATTTTTTGTTAACTCTATCTCTCTTTTAGCTGCTAAGGTCACTACATAAAGTGTTTCAGGTTGGCTTGGGCTGCATGGTGTTTTTTTATACTTCACTGCATGCACCAAACACTTGAATAAGTTGCAGCCTAAACACTCCTTTTAATATAATGAATGTTGCTTACTGAATACTCAATTGGCTGTAAGTATTATTAATCAGGGTCCAGCTAATCTGTGCTCTGAATCCTTGTGCCTTCTTCCTCCAACTCAGCTCAGACTTCGCCTCCTTATAGGCTGCAGATAAAGAAGCTGCTGAAAATTAACTTCTTGTTCACCTCATAAATAAGAAATGGGACACAATTCACCTTCTCATATTATCTCCAAAATTACAACTCAGTACATGGTAAATGATGACAGTTATCAACTTGTATGGTGCCCCTCTGTACTACTTACATAACAGGTATGATTTTCAACTTGACAGTTAACAAGTGCAGTCCATTTATTATCTTTGACATTTTGCATTCTTAGATTTCATGCAGCTCTTTCTTCCTCACCGCCCACTCCATGGAACTCCTATCTCTGCCTCGGCAGGTAGGGTCATCTGACTGCTACCCACTTCCTTACAGTCACTGGATCGTTAAGTCTGGTATCAGCACCCACAATGTGAAACACCTGTCATCAGTGGGGTGCTCACCGCTTATCAACTACTCTGTCACAAACATCTTTTTTCTGACAGATATATCTAAGGTTGTGATGCCTCTCATTTGAGGAATTAAGATGTATCACTGCAGACCCATGCATGTCAAGCCACATTGGCAGGGTATCAGATAGACCCAGGAAGTCCATTGCCTGAGGTCATTTTTGACTCTACCAAGTAGTACCCTTGTTGTAGCTGTGTGGACAGAAAACACTCTTCACATGCATTGCCAGCTTGCATCCCTTGGTGAGAATGACAGAGTGGGCAGAGAAAAGGTAGGAGGCGCGCTTGCACTGGGCTACATGCATAGTGCAATGTCGAAGGGAGGGGGAAGGAGATAAAAGCTCTGCACCAGCTCCTAGGCAATCACATCATCAGTGCACCTGATAGAAGTAATGTGGCCAATAGACACTGATGTCTAGACATGTAAACAATTTTGCCATGAATTATGATGCGAGAAGTTGAAGAATCATGGGACAGTTTGTGTCTATCTACAATCGTCTTCCTGTTCAGTTTTTTTCAGTATCTCTTTAATGCTCAGCGATCATGCATGCTGAGTGGCATAACACACTAGACTCACAGCCATCGAGCTCTCAGAGGCGACCGGGTCAGTGGACGTGGACAGTGGATATGTTGGCAGCACTGTCTACGTCCACTGATCCTGCCGCTTCTGTGTCAAGGCAGCGGCAGGCACGTTGACGGAGAAGAGGTAAGACATTTAGACATTCAATATCCCCTGTTGGTACTATACAGTGCTGGTGCCACTCTCTTGACCAGTATTTTAAGATGAGATATTTTCTTAGTATTCTACCTCTGAAGTGAAATCTGCCCTCTGCTTTACCTTTGAGAGCCTACATTGTCATTCCATTTCATATTACTACAAATTGTTACACCCAGGTATTTGTGTGAGTGACTGATTCCAATTGTGACTAATTGACGTTATTGTCAAACACACTACATTTTTTATTTAGTGAAAAATACACAATTGTCATTTCTGAACATTTGTGGCTAGTTGCCAACCTTTGCACCACTTTGATATATTATCAAGATCTAACAATATTTGTGTAGCTTTAATCAGACAGTACTTCATTATATGTAAATGCATCATCTATGAAAAGTCTAAGGTTACTACTGATGTTATGTGCAGAGTCATTAACATACAACATAACAGCACGAGTCCCAACACATGTCCCTGAAACAGCTCTGAAGTTATTTCTGAATTGATCGATGAGTCTCCATCCATAATAATTTGCTGCGTCCACCCCACCAACACAAAAATTTCACTTATTACTCCATATAATTAGATTGGCTTTACTACTGTTTCAAACACTTTCCAGTAGTCAACAAATACTGGATCTAACTGACTACTTTGAGCAGTGGCTTTCAGGATGTTGTGTGGGTTGGGTATGGAATTTTTTGGAATCAAGGCTGGATGGTATGGGGGAGGTCATTCTGTTTGAGACCCCTTGTTACATGAAACATTCGTGGGCAGGTGCTCTACCATCTGACCTACCCAAGCACGACTCATGCCCCGTCCTCACAGTTTTACTTCTGCCAGTACCTCTTCTCCTACTTTCCAAACTTTACAGAAGCTCTCCTGCGAACCTTGCAGAACTAACACTCCTGGAAGAAAGGATAATGCGGAGTGCTGATATGAAACTTCCTGGCAGATCAAAGCTGTGAGGATAGGGTGTGAGTCGTGCTTGGGTAGCTCAGATGGTAGAGCACCTGCCCGCGAAAGGCAAAGGTCCCAAGTTCGAGTCTCGGTCCGCCACACAGTTTTGATCTGCCAGGAAGTTTCATATCAGTGCACTCTCCACTGCAGAGTGAAAATCTCAGTCTGGAAACATCCTCCAAGCTGAGGCTAAGCCATGTCTCCACGTTATCCTTTCTTTCAGGAGTGCTAGTTCTGCACGGTTCTCAGGAGAACTTCTGTAAAGTTTGGAAAGTAGGAGATGAGTTACTGGCAGAAGTAAAGCTGTGAGGATGGGGCGTGAGTCGTGCTTGGGTAGCTCAGATGGTAGAGCACCTGCCCGTGAAAGGCAAAGGTCCCTAGTTCGAGTCTCGTTCCTTCACACAGTTTTGATCTGCCAGCAAGTTTCATATCAGCGCACACTCTGCTGCAGAGTGAATATCTCATTCTGCCCTCGTTACATGTTGAGCTCAAGATATGTTATAACATTCTGCAACAGATGCATGCCAAGGATACTGGACAGTAATTTTGTGCTTCACTTTCGTTACCCTTCTTGTAGAGTCATGTACTTTCCTCCAACAGCTAGGCATAGTTTTTTGTGTAAGGGATCTACACTATACTTTGGTTGCACGGAGAGCTAACTCAGTCACAAATTCTATACAGAACCTTACGGGGATTCCTTCAGGCCGTGGAACTTTGTTCAGTATTAGCAATTTAGCAATTGACATTAGTATTTATATCACTCATCTTTGCAGTGGTGCAAGAGTTAGATTGGGGCAATACTCATGGATTTTTCCTTTGTAAAAGAACACTTCAGAATAGAGTTCAGCGTTTCAACTTTGGCTTTGTTACTGTCAGTTTCAGTTCTTGACTCGTCCTTGACATACGACCAGAATTCCTTTGAGTTTTGTTAGAGATCTTTTGATAACATGTTGCTAAGCTAATTATCGAAGTCTTCACGCATTGTCCTCTTGACAGTCAGACTCATTTCATTCAGAATCTATTTAGAGCTGCATGCTTTGTTTTCCATCTGTTATATAGTAGTGTTTGTTTATTTAGAAGTTGGTCTACAGTGACTGTATATCATGGAGTATCCTTCCCACCATAAACAGTTCTACTTGGTACACATCTATCCAGTGCATGGTCAACCATTCTTTTAAACTTGTGCCACAGTTCTTCAACTTCAACTGTCCATAGGTAAATATTTCAAGTTCCTCATTGAGATAAGACACTACTGCCTTTTTATGTAGTTTACTGAACATATATATCTTTCTACTTGTTTTGTTGCTCTTTTTATTATGTAACTACCTCACTCTTATTGATACAGGTTTCAGTGTGTACACCCTCAAAGAGGTCAGGTCTCTTTGTTACCATTAGATCCAATATATTGCTGCCATAAGTGGGCTTCTGAACTATCTGTACTATGTAGTTTTCAGAGAATGCATTTAGTATTGTTTTACTGAATGTCGTGTCATGCTATCACTTACAAAACTATAATTATCCCAGTTTATTATTGGATGATTACAGCCTCCTCTGATGATGACAGTATGATTGAAGGAACATAACTATATACTAGTCAACTAGGGTTTTCTCTGAAATTTTTGGCTACATTTTGGTAACAACCAGTAAGCCGTGGTTGCAAAATACTAACACAGACTATTTACAGAAGAATGGAAAAACTGGTGGAAGCCAATCCCAGGGAAGATATTGTAGGCAGAAGAGGAAGAGAAATGTAGGGACACATGAGGCAATACTGACCATACAAATTATCTTAGAAGATAGGTTAAAGAAAGACAAATCTATGTTTATAGGATCTGCAGGTTTAAAGAACACTTTTGACAGTGTTGACTGGAATACACTCTGTGAGGTTGTGAAGATAGCAATGGTAAAGTACAAGAAGCAAAACGTGATCTACAACTTGTAGAGGAACTAGTCTGTAGTTACAAGAGCTGTTGCACATAAAAGAGAAGAAGCAAAACGTGATCTACAACTTGTAGAGGAACTAGTCTGTAGTTACAAGAGCCTTTCCATGATGTTATTTAGTCAGTACATTGAGCGAGATGTAAAGGAAACAAAAGAGTCATTAGGAAAAGGAATTCAATTTCAGGGAGAAAAATTAAAATTCTGATGTTTTATAGTGACACTGTCACAGGTGGCAAAGGAATTGGAAGGGCAGGGATAATGTCTTGAAAAGGCATTTAAGTTCAGATTGGTGCAACAAAAGTAAAACAAGGTGGGTGAATGGAATGCATTGGGATGGTGAGAGTATTATATTAGGAAATGAGATACTAAAAGTAGTAGATGAGATTTGTTATTTGGGCAGCGTAATAAGTGATGGTGGTCAAAGCAGAGAGGATGAAAACGCACACTGGCAGTAGTAAGGAAAACATTTTTGAAAAAGAGAAATTTAGTATCATTGAATATAAATGTAAACATTAGATATTTGACTGGAGTATAGCCTTCCATTGAGATGGAAGTGAAATGTGGATAATAAACAGTTAAGCAAAAATAGAATAGAAGCTTCCTGAAACATCTGTCAGATCTGGGGGGAGAGGATTTTAATTCACCGTGCATGTTCAGGTTTTCCATTGTTTCCCTGTATTACTGAAGGCAAATAATGCATTGATTTCTTTGAAAGTTTACAGTTTCATTCCCTATGTTTCTTCAACTCAGATTTGTCCACTGTCTCTAAATGAGGTTGTGATTGATGAGATATTAAACTCTGACCTTCCTCAATTCACAACACCACGGAATACTGAGTCATGTAAATAGGATTTTATTCTTCTAAAATCACTGCTGAATGGACATATTAGTCAATTTTACTTCAACAAATAAGTACTTTGACAAAATGTTTAATTGCAAATCAGACACATTGTTTTTGGTATGTACTATAGATTCCAAAAGTTGCCTCTTCTGAACATGTTATCCAGCTCATTATTTCTGTGAGTGTAGTGCGGACAGTTGTGATTTGCTAACTCAGCTGTTTAAAAGTATTAGAAGTAATTAAATGTTTTGAGTGGATTTACCAATGACAAAAATTGCTGAATTTCAGTGTCTGAGACAAATTAAATCTTCCATAGATGCATCAGTTACAGTAGACACACAGTGTTTTGCTATGGTTCAAGTACTGGGCATGCTCTTTGTTGACGCTTAACTAATGAGATAGTCATCAAGGTGGGGTAAATCTGCTTCCATAACACGTTATCAACAACAAATTGTACATTCAAATTTAACTGCATTAGAGGTCGGAAACAAAGTGCTTTGTGAAAGGTACGGCTAATCCCTTAGGACTGAAATATTTTAAATTCTTGTCAACAGCTCCCACAAAAATAATCTGCTCTGCATCTAATCGATCTAATGTACTTGGGATCTATTACATATCTTATTACCCTAAATCTTTAGTTAATGCAAGTAACCCTGCTGTATATTCTATTTTATGTGTGCTACCAGAACTGTAAATTTCAGCCTGACATCTGACAAAGCATAGTCAGGGAAGAATGAACAGAGAGAGTATGCAAATCATCTTACCTTGCTTCGCTATTTGGATCTGCCCCTCCTCTAGCACTTCCAAACTGTGGTTCTTCAGCACCTACATGACTCTTGTCATTCACTTAGTCTTAATTTATGCTAGTTCCTTGGAATCAAATAACAGCGCCAATTGACTTTTATTTTTTATTACCTTGGTCAGTTTTGGCTGCCAAGGACATTTTCAAGCTATTAATAGTCTGCCTGTGTACTCGCATGACGCTAGATTCATAACCACTTGAAAATGGCCTTGGTGGCTGAAGCAGATTGTGGTGATCAAGAATAAAAGTGCAGCTACTGCTATTATTTAATTTCAAGTAATTATTACAATTGCGCGCACTGCGCCATTGTGTCCCACATGCTGGACAATAAATTATATTGGTTCCTTGCCCCTTTTCCTCTCTGTTCGCCTTCATTGTCTTTCCTTCTCCTCCTTTGTATTTGTATCTGAATTCTCTGTCTGTCTGTCATGGTGTATCTTTCATACTGATATTTTCTCTTAGATTCCAAATTTTTCCTGATATCTTTTTCTTTTCCCGCAATCATCTATGCATTCCTTTGGTTCTAGATTTCATTCAAGGATGCTACTTACTAATGTCTGGTTACATATTGTTAGCACTTTAGAAAGTTAACCTTGGTTATTTTTCATTATGATTCAGACTGCATCTTTGTCCCTAATTGTGCATTTAAAATGAATTTTTCTTCTCTCAGTTTACTTGTCATACAATCCCAAAGATTCTCCTTGATGATAGAATGTATGGAGCACTATATACCAATATTCCACTTTTGGAACTAAAATGATTTGGGTGGGTTAATAAGAGGACAACATAACTAAAAATATCGGTACCTCTGTGAATTTAAAATGTTGTATTGGTGGTCTATAGAATTCTACCTCTCTCTCTCTCTCTCTCTCTCTCTCTCTCTCTCTCTCTCTCTCTCTCTCAAAAACTAATCAGTCTTCCTGAGCTTGCAAATGTGCTTAATTCTGTTATTTGTATGTTGCTCATCCAAATAAAGACAGCATTATTTAGAAGTTAGATTGATATACTGGGGTAGGGAGAGAGACAATTGAGAATACTGTGCATATGAGGGCCTGTATACGTGTAAACTTATTTAAAGTGGACAGCAGAAACAAACTGTTAACATATTGTAGGAAGAGGGTGGTACTATAGGGGGTAGAAACAGTAGAACAGGGACAGATAAGAACTCTGCATGCACATGGACCTCTAGCATGGGTGCAGATCTTTCTCACCTGAATGCATACTTCCCCTACTACTACATCATGCTGTCTGAGCAGTAAGATCAGAAAACTGCAAACACACAGCATTAGATGGCAATACAATCACGCAAGGAACAATGAATGAATGCATTGACTGTAGATTGGTTTAATTTTTCTCAACAACATAGATCACAAACAAAACAAATTATCAGTATTATTTAATTATTTTTGGCTTGCTGATGACTTAATAAAATTTATAGCAGGCAGATGATAATGCACAGAAAGTTCTAGTGAGAATTACACACCACCTCTCTCTGTCCCTCACTCCACCCCACCCTGCACTCCCACTTCACCACAGTACATTCACCATAGGCCAGGAAAGAGCTGGCAGTCGACTGAACTCAATGGAGGGAGACAGGCATGTGTATATAAGTTTGTGCGTGTGTGTGGGCAGGCGTGTGCATCCGTACATGCTCGTGTGCCTGTTTTTCCTAAAACTTGTAAAAGGAACTTCATTCCTAAAGCTTGCAAAGTTCTTTGCCTTTCATATGTGTACTTATCAATGATGCAGCACTTCTGCCTTATGGTGAGTTGTCTCCTTTATTCCTAAATAATTCGTAATTTATAGCTGGCAGAAATGAAATATTCAGTCAGATTTTGATAAGATTTCAAGTGGTGCAGTGATTGGCGATTTGCTTTAAATATTCAAAAATGTAAAATTGTACACTTCTCAAAATGGAGAAATGTGGTATCTTATGAACATAATATTACCATATAGCAGAGATGCTGAATCACAGATAGCCACAACGAAAAGACTGTCAGACAACGCTTTTAGCCAAACAGGCATTTGATGCACACACACACACACACACACACACACACACACACACACATGACCACAGTCTCTGGCTGCCATGTCAGTCTATTAGTGTATGAGTTGCATTTCTGTCTCTCTCTCTCTCTCTCTCTCTGTGTGTGTGTGTGTGTGTGTGTGTGTGTGTGTGTGTGTGTGTGTGTGTGTGTGTGTGTCGAATTCTGATGAAGGCCTGTTTGGCTGAAAGTTTTGTTTCTCAACATCTCTGCTGTATGGCGAGTAGCAGCTATCCATTTCATAATATTGTAAGTGTTGTATCCTGGATTTTCTATTGTTTGAACATAATATTAGCGAGTCACATTTGGGATCTGTAAACTCATACAAATACTTGTATGTAACAGTTAGTAGATACATGAAGTTGAATGATCATATATGCGCAGTTGTGGTCAAAGCAGGTTGCAGACCTCAGTTTATTTGTAGAATACTAGGAACAATCTGCAAAGGAGGGTCCCACACTTGATCAATATTCTAGGATGGGACACATGGGTGCTAAAGAGAACTAGAAGAGCATATTGGGCATGAATGGTCACAGGTGTGTTTGACACATATGACATTGTCACTGAGACATTGAAAGAGCTGAACTGGCAGACTCTTCAAGATAGATGGAAACTATCCTGAGAAAGCTTACTGACAAAGTTTCAAGAACTGGCTTCAAATTATGACTCTAGGAATATACTACAAGCCCGTACATGTTGCTCCCAAAGGGATTTTGAGGATAAGAATAGGTTAATTACAGCACACACACAGAGACATTTAAACAGTCATTTTTCCGATAGTCTATACATGAAGGGAATGGGAAAAAGCCCAGATCATTTGTACAGTGGAGTGTATTCTCTGCCATGCACTTCAGATTGGTTTGTAGAGTATAGATGTAGATGTAGACTGACACAGACAGTTCTGCAAGTTTTCATCATTCAGATTGTCACATAATTTTGAGTTTTTATCTTCACAATAGAAAACAAACTTTTGATGCACGTATGTTGCTTGAAACATTGATATCAAATTTGCAACTTCATTATAGAGGTGTTGAACTTTTCCCAAGCAAAAGTTCATAGAAATCTCATACTTTCAACTGTGATGGCAAACTGTGTTGAAAACATCTAATAAAACATACGTGAGAATAGTAGTGTCCTGAAAATGTTTAGAAAACAGTTCTTGTAATTTTTTCAATACCAAAATGAATTCATCAAAATACGCATTTTCTTTACTTCAGCTAGCTTAGAGAAATGGATGGAGTTCTTTGTTGGGAGATGTCCCTTCCAAAATGCAAGTTTTTTTTAATGGATTGCTGTCCCCATCAGATCAGAAAAAAGTTGCTTCTCACCTGGCACTGTCTTATTGTGGACGATGTTCAGTCATGTTTAAAATGTGAGGCCTGCGCTCCATTCAAGATCTACTAATTTTGGTTATTGCTTTGCTTTCCTTCAGAAATTTGTCAATAGTGGGTCATAAATTGAAAAATCATTCCAGGCTTGTCTCTCAACTTAATCATTGCACTTCACACTAATATATAATGTCTCTGTACTCTTTGTTCAATTTCATCAAAAACTGTTGAAACTGACTGTATAATAAAATGTCTGAGTTCAGAAAATTTACTGTTCATACCACCAATTTCATCACATGTCCATGCCTACAAATTTAGAGCAAAGAGCTTCTTGATATACGGAACAATCAACCCCATACAGAACTGTTGAACATTGTAGTCTTTTGCTCTTTCATCACAAACTAAATCTTTAAATTCTTTGTGCATGGTGCTGTAATGCCTTTCTACAGAAAATGTGCCGTACTATCAATTATGCAACTGCAGATATTCAGAATTCTTGTGCTTCTCTTCAAAAAAGAACTGTGATTCCCATTAATTTTTAGAGGTTTGTGACAACAGATTGCTAGCTGCTTCTTTTTGTGCAAACAGCCACTGGCACTGTCAGCTTTCTTTATACCATCTGCAAATAATGAAAGCTAAACAGCATTGACTCTGTGAGTCTCCTGAACTGAAGAAGGTTGTGCCAACTGAGAAATACCTGAAGAAACAGTGTCACATCATGCTGCTAAATCACCTGTTGCCATACTAATTAGTTCTAAGAGGGACCTCTTTTCTCTTCATCTCTATTTTCTCCCTTGCTTCTCCCATGTCTGTCCCCCTAACTCACTTAGACCATACTGCATGGGACAGTGAATTTCATTTCTTTCTTTATGCCATGAGCCTATAGTGAAATATAAACCATGTTGACACTAGGAGTTTACCAAACTGAAGAAATTTTATTCATCAAGGATCACTTTAATAAGGATATTGGACATGTCATGATATCACAGTTTAAGAACAAAAAAGAAGCATTATATAGACACACACACACACACACACACACACACACACACATACACACACACACACACACACACACACACATGAAGCTTGGAAACACATCACAGAAAGCATCATTCACACTAGCTTTTGAGTTGTTTGTGTGAATGTGTGTACTACTGCTGGGACAAGAACTAGTGCTCGGAAGCTAGTGTGAATGCTGTTTTCTGTTATGTGTTTCTGTGCTCCACACACCAGTCCGCTGTAGGTGAGCGATTGCCTTGCCCTTATTTTATGTATATAGGAAGTTACATATATTTAAAGTATAATGATGTGGTAGGCAATGTCCTCAGAGCAGGAACTCCCGTGCATTTGCCTGAAATAGTCCAGGAAACCTAAATCAGGATGGCTGGCTGTGGATGAGAGTCATCATCCTCCCAAATACAATGCCAGTCTTGCTGAATTCTTGGGGTGTCCATCTCGGACAAGTCATAAGTTCTCCTCGATATTTTGGCAGCCAGACTTGTTGCCATCTTCAGGTGGTTCCTGATGACTGCTACTGCGCCTGGGTCAGTGTTCTATGTACATTGCCCATTAACCTCCTACCCCACCACCAACACACCCCCAACCCCAACCTCCCACCCCATCTCCTTTGTTACTCCTGCTCCTGTCACTGCCCGCACGGCTGTCATGGCGGGATGGCTGTGGTGGGCTGTAAATTGTGGTCTCTGTGTTATCACCTGACTGTATGGGAACACTTCAGTTTTTCTCCACTTAATGCATGGTTCAACATCTTCCTCAGCTGTATGCCGCTATTTTTGTTTGTTAGACCATCTTGGATCTCAATTTCAATGGCCTCTTTAATCATGCAATTCCAGAAAGAAGAAACTGCCTAATTATGCCAAAATATCATAGAGAACTTACCAACTGACCTGAGCACACACACAAGAATTCTACAAGTTAGAAATATGCTGGGAAAACATTAGATTGCTCAACACTGGCGGTCTCAAATAGCACTATCTCATTTAGTTTATCCCTAGGGTGTAATACTGATTAGTTTGTATGTTCTTGTACAAAACATTATTTCAATTAAGGTAAAAAGCTAGTGCTATATCGCTCGTTCATTTTTCAACACTAGTCACTGCACACACTACACATACTTTATTTCACAATGTAATGCTACAATATTCATTAATTTCTCAACACCATCTACTGCACACACTGTCCATACTTTGAGCTGACACCAGGATCATGAAGATGATGTTTGGTTTCCATTTTGAGTAAAACAACTTCTAGTTTCTTTTAGTAATCTCTTCAGTCTTCTTAGGTAATTTACTCTAAAATGTTATTCCCTGATAGCAAATGTTCTTTTGGGTTTCTGTTTTGCTTGCTTAGTGAATGTAATTTCAGCCTGAATATTTTTCCATTGCCATGGATAAAGCTGTTTGTACAGGAACTATAAAAGATTCTTTTATATGCATAACTTGTTGGTGAATGTACTCACATGGAGTACTTAAAATCGATAATCTTTTTAGTAGTTCTTTACAAAGAGCCTGATTATTATTTTTGGTTATTATTCTTATGGTCCTCATTGATTGTTTGAAGACCTGTTCATATTTTGTGCATTTTTCCCCAGAAAAGAATTCCACAGTTAATAACTGAGTGTATATACAAATAGTGCGTAGCTTCTGTAGTTACAAATAGTGTGTAGTTTCTGTAGTTTGTGAAGAAGATAAATTTGTTAACATCAAATATAGATTTAAATGTCAGAAAGTCTGTTCTGCAGGTATTTGTAGCCATGTATGGAAGTGAAGCACGGTCAACAAACACTTTAGATGAGAAGAGAAGAGAAGCATTTGAAATATGGTGCTGCAGAAGAATGGTGAAGATTAGATATGTAGATCATGTAACTACATCTACATCTACATCCATACTTCACAATCCACTGTATAGTGCATGTCAGAGGTGTCCCTGTACCACAACAAGTCATTTCCTTTCCTGTTGTGCTTGCAAATAGAGTGAGGTAAAAATTGTCTATATGACTCCATAAGAGCCCTGATCTCACTAATCTTATCTTCATGGTCCCTGTATGAAATTTTCTCAATAATGCTGTTCAGAAATAATGTGGCCTTCCATCCAGTGATTCCCATTTCTGTTCTCAAAGCATCTCCGTAACACTTGCCTGTTGTTTGAACATGCTGCTCACAAATCTGGCAGCCCACTTCTGAATAGCTTTCACGTCTTCCTTTAATCTGACCTGTTGTGTATCCCAAGTACTTGAACAGTACTCAACAATGGGTTGCACTAGTGTCCTCTTTGTGGTCTCCTTTACAGATAAATCACCTTTTTCTAAAATTCTCCCAATAAATCGAAGTCACCCATTCCCCTTCTTTACTGCTATCCTTACATGCCCATTGCGTTTCATATTGCTTTTCAATATTTTACCTATATGTTTAATCAATGTAACTGTGCCAAGCAGTGCACTACTAATGCTGTATTCAAACATTATGGATTTGTTTTTCCTACATATCTATATTATCTTTTTCTACATTTAGAGCTAGCTGCCATTCATCACACCAACTAGAAATTTTGTCCAAGTAATCTTGTACCCTCCTACAGTCACTCAACTTCAACGCCTTCTTGTGCACCAGAGCATTATCAGCAAACAGTGACAAACTGCTGCTTACCTTGTCCGCCAGATCATTTACGTACCGTATTTACCCGAGTATAAGACAACCCTAAATATAAGCCAATCCCCCTTTTTTAAGAGGCTCATTGAGTAAAATTTATTTTTAAAATATTCTGCCTTATGAAAATTACAGGCTTTTATTGACATAAGGTATCTGCCTAAAAAGTTACCATTACACCTATTATAAACTTATGCCACTTTTTGGTTGTCTGCATTTTGATAATACAAGGCGAAATAAAATAAACAAAAAGAAACATTTATTTTCATCTTCACTGCCTCCTTTGTTTAGCCCGTCATCTGTGGTACCACTATTTTTAATCATATCATTGTCATCAAACTGACAAGGCATCTGTGAAATTTAAATCTTCATGGTCACAAATATTTGGCTATTTCTTCTGAATATGCTATGAATTTTGTAACACATAGTGGTTTTCGCTTCTATACTGATGTGAGAGTGTTATAATGTCTTTTGCTACTAAAACATATCATCTGTCCGCTTCGTTCTCATTGGTTGTGTGTAACAAGCAGCTGGCTCACCCCTATCGTTTGCATCATACCTCACATTGAGCATCAACAACGTTGTTACACGAAACACCTGAGTATGCCACTGGCCCCAGTCTATACTTTTAGCATCTTCTACAGAAATTTAAGGTATTGTTGAGTTTTTGTTCAGTTTTAAAGTCAATTTGATTCTGAGTACCCATGGATTCAGGAAAACTGCAGTTTAAACATGGAAGATGTTTATAAAAAGCCAAAGTACATAGTATACATTCCCATGGTTGGCAGGAAGACAAAATTTGCTGTCTACTCGCCACTCCCCTCCCTGCATTGATTGTAGTTCTCAGCTAAGCTGGTGTCAGTGTTCCCTCTCCAAGCCTTCCGTAGCATTGTGCTTGAGAAACAGTGAAACATGGATGGCTATACCTTCTATGATGCAGGTCATATATAACATCATCAACTAATACGTAAATAAAAGATTGCAATCACAATTCAGTCCAGTTCTCACGCTTTTGTCTGTCCTGCGATCTGTCTCCACAACAGGTCTTTCTGCAGTAATTTATTCTTGCGATAACAAATGCAGTCAGTTTAATGTCATGTGTTTCATTTGTTAGACATTTAATTCTGGATTCATTTTCTTTCTTATTCATGTTCAGAAGCTGATTGAAAGCAGTTAATGTTTTCTGCTAGTATTTTAATACGTGAACAGGTACCAAATTTTCATTTGCAATGCACTTTGTAAATCATTAATTCCTCATAACCAAATAAAATACTGACTTTGGTTCAGAATCATGTAACGGTTTTTAAAGGATAAGACTTTTGCCTTTGAATGTTATCTTTACTATATTAGAGCTTACACTCGGTGCGGTGGCTGATGGGAGCAACAGTAAATGGGGAAAGCACATATCCAGATATTCATTCCATTGCACTAGCAACGCAAGTAAAACATCACGTGATTGATTGAGCAAGATCGATTCTGTATCAAGCGCTTCTGACTATCGGGAAATCTTGAGCCAGTTCGAACTGAAGTACTGTTTGCTAAGCTCTATCCTTCAGAACTCATCAAAATACATTTGTACGAAACGTCAGTGGTGAAAGCTCCATCCATAAATGTAAGATGACCCCTATATGAATCCATTAAAAATATTTACTTCAGCAGCAATAGTTTAATCTGTGAATAACAGACAACACTGTATTTTTTGAATGACAAATTTGGGTGGAAACCTCATCTTATGAATATGGTATGTAGAAAATAACAACAGTCCTGTTACACTTCCCTGGGCATTCCTGATGATACCCTTGTCTCTGATGAACATTCACCGTAAGAACAACATACTGTGTTCTGATACTTAAGAAGTGTTTGAGCCACTGATGAATCTGGGAACGTATTCCATATGTTCATACTTTCATCAAGAGCATGCAGTGGGGCTCCGTATCAAATATTTTACGAAATCTAGGAATATCAAATCTGCCTGATGCCCTTTATCCATAGTTTGCAAAATATCATGTGAGAAAAGGGCAAGCCAAGTTTCGCATGGCCAAAGCTTTCTAAAACTATGCTGATTTGTGGACAGAAGCTACCCCCTCCTCAAGAAATTTACTATATTCAAACTGAGGATACATTCAAGGATTATGCAGCAAACCAGTGTTAAGGATACTGGCCTGTATTTTTGCAGTTCCATTCTTTTACCCTTCATATATATGGGAGTCACCTGCACTTTTTTCAGTCACTTGGGCCTTTGGGCTGGATGACAGATTCACAATAAATGCAAGCTAAGTAAGGGGCTGATGCTGTAGAGTACTCTTTGTAAAACTGAATTGGGATTCCTTCAGAACCTGGTAACTAATTTGCTGTCAACACTTTCAGTTGTTTCTCTATGCCATGGATGCTTAACATAATGTCATCCATATGGGTGTCTGTGCGATGCTCAAATGACTATATGTTTGCACGATTCTCTTGAGTGAATGATTTCTTAAATTTGAAATTTAAAACTTTAGCATTACTTTTGCTATACTCTACTCTAGGACACTCTTGCACAGTAGGCGTGGACATAACTTTGAGAAATGAGATTGAATCCGAACTGAAGAAGAGATTACGGGCGGGAAATGCATGCTACTTCTCACTGAATAGATTACTTTCGTCACGGATATTGTCTAGGAATTTAAAGATTAGAATATACAAAACTATTATTCTACCAGTTATGCTGTATGGGTGTGAGACTTGGTCTCTCACTGTGCAAAATGAAAAGCCGTTTCGAGTATTTGAAAACAAAATTTTGAGGAAAATTTTTGGAGCAAAAAGGGATGAAATTAGCGGAGAATGGCGAAAACTGCATAACGAAGAGGTTCACGAACTCTATTCAAGCCCTGACATAATCAGTATTATTAAGTCACATAGGTTGCGATGGGCGGGTCACGTAGCTCGAATGGATGAGGGCAGGGCAGCGCGCTGAGTACTGGTGGGGCACCTAGAAGGAAAACGTCCTGTGGGGAGACCGAGGCATAGATGGGAGGACAATGTGAAGGCTGATTTGAGGAGCCTAGGTACTGAAGGGGCAAATGGCGAAAATACGTTGCTGCGGTAATGGACTCTCGAGCCCGGTATGACCAGTGAGTAAGTAAGTAAGTATACTCTACTGCCAAATCAGACTGGTCAATAAGTGATTGGATAGAAGCCTTAGAACCACTTAGTGATTTTACATAGGATCATAATTATTTCAGGTCCTTGGCAAAATATTTTGCTAAGGTATGATGGTGGTAGTTGTAAGCTTCACCCATAAGGAGACACTGAATAGAATTTGGCACCACCTGAATAGAAGAAGGGATCGGTTGATATGGCACAATCTGAGACATCAGTGGATCACCATTTTAGTACTGGAGGGAAGAGAGTGAGAGTATGTGTGAGTGGTGGTGGGGGGGGGGGGGTGGAGGGGGGAGAAGGGGGGTTAAAAATTTTAGAGGGAGGCCAAGATATTAATACAGTAAGCAGATTCAGAAGGATGTAGGTTGCAATAGTTATTCAGAGGTGAAGAGGCTCGCACACGATAGAGTAGCATGGGGAGCTGTTTCAAACCAGACTTTCGACTGAAGGCTCTGACTATTACACTGCATAAGGGCATGAAGGGCATAATATGCAGATGACATTCTGTTTACAAATATGTAGGTGCATTCACACCACTTGAACTGACCGTCAGTTTTCATTCCTAGAAATTCTGTGTTTGGTACACAGTCTGTAGAGGTACCGTGTACATTTAATTTAACATCGTCACTTCGCTTTCTGGGACTGAAATTCCTAGTTTTGTTAGTATTTGTTATCTTTGCATTCAGTGTAATTTTATTGTATATTGACCAACTGTATACTTCCTTGAGGTTTCATTTTTTTCTCTGCAAGGACACTATTTTTTCCTCTCCAGTGGCTATAATGTTGCTGTTATCAGTAAAAATAATGTTTCCCAAATGACGTTATGCATGTTAGGAATAGTGTTGATCCTTGTATGTTACTGTAAGTAACTTCTATATTAATGTGTTTTGGCTGTGATAAGTGTGTCTGTAAAAGTTTAGCGTTATTTGAGTTTTATGTTATCTCTACTCTTTGCAGCATATCTGCTACATGCAATCAGAACATGTCAGTGGTGCATTCAGACTTGTGAATTTCTGTAATGCATTGTGACTGCTGTTTTCATGTTTCTTTATTGAAGCTGTATTTTGAACAGATATTTCAAGAGAGGATATTATGAAACATGAGGAATGGTACTGCCAATATGAAAAACTTAGAAACGAACAAAGACAAGCAATTGAAGTGTGGCGTAATGAAAAGTCACAGAGATCTTCACAAAAATGTATTGAGCAACCACCTCGGCCTCAGATACTACATAGAAACCCAGAGGATGCTGCTGATAAAAAGCAGAAGATAGAAGAATGGAAGGTAAGTTGTTTTGTATAATGTTCAAAACATAAAATTACAATAATGTGTAACACAAGCAGCGGTAGCTGTCGAATCATAACTTGGTTTCAATAGAAAGTACTTGAAAAAATGTACAGAAATATTGCAAACATCACTTAGAAGGGAACTGATGGAACATCTGTTCTTTTTAAATTTTGCCAAGGTATTGGTCAGCAATAGTAGGACATGCTGTTCTGATTCAGCAATGGTAGATACTTTTTCAACATTTTATAGATTTGTTATGTGATTTGGATGCACTGTCATTATTGTTAGTGTTATTAGCGCTCTCTCTCTCTCTCTCTCTCTCTCTCTCTCTCTCTCTCTCTCTCTCTCTCTCTCTAACTCACCCATACACCCACTCACCCACCCACCCGCACACACACTTGTACACCATAATATTAAAATTAAATATCTGCTATTGTCATTTGTCTTCCTCATTTACAAAATCTTTCACATTGCAATAACAGTTACTTTTCAAGTATTTTTCAATACTTTCTTCTATGGTTTCTAGCTTGTAGTTCTTGAGCTTGGACCATATTTTATTGGTAAGCTGTAAAGCCATGTATTATGGTGTGTTTTCAAAAAAGCTAAGTATAGTGTTTGTTACTGAGAGGCACAACACACTATGACTGATGTGCCCAAGGTAGTCAAGAACAAGGGAACTTCACTGCCTCCGATAAACAAAATATAATAACAGTTTTTAGGAATGCTCATTTCAGTCTGATGGGTAATCACTCATGTAATGGAATGTCCTAGGAGGTGAGCTCTGACCTGTGACTGGAACGTCCTAGTGGTTAATAGCTGATGTTGCACTGGAATGTTCATATGTAGACAAAGCTGGCAGTTCAGGGTGTCTGATGAGCGCAGTGGGCTGGTGTTTTGGACACAACTGTGAGGTGCTGCTCAGTCAGTTCAGTTTTGGTGTGCTCCGGTTGATGAACCACTAGACCCAGTCCTTATAAAACCTGGAGCATAGAGTGCACTCAATGAATGAGTGAACCACTAGGCACAGTTGGTGTAAGCCTGGAGTGTGCACTGATTACAGAGCGGTCAGGCAGTGACCTAAATACTCGTCCAATGGAAGGATACTGGTGGAGGCATGTGACTTGCAGAAGTGAGGTAGTGCCATAATGGCAGCACTCTTTACAGCAATGTTTATGCCTCTGGTGGTGAGGCTGGAACTGAACGGTACCTTGGTGGCTGATGGAGGTTCAATTGTAAACAGTTTGGTACTTTTGTGTGATAGTCAAATTGCTTTTGTCTTATCTCTACGGGCAGCGTATTTAGTGAGCCAGAGTTTTGGCAATCTATGGTACATGACTGTATGGTTACGCAGCATCTCTTCCCCCAAGGGAGAGATCGTACAATCATCTCAAAGGAGATGTGGCTTCTGAAGAGAAGAGGTGCCATGAGGTCAGGGACACAGTCCATGGGATGATGATTGCTCGTGATAGTAGACCTGCACCCAGGAAGTGTTGGCTAAAGACAGAGAACTCAGATGTGGCTACAATAGATGGATCTGGCTCGGATGAGAATTGGGAGGTGCGAACCTGAAAAAGAGAGGCATTCAGTATCATCATCTGGGAAAGTTGACCCATCCATTAGAGATAGCAATAGGTTGATCTCCACAGACAGTGGAGACACGGAGCTGTTATCATGGAAGATCAATCTGGTTGCCAAAGTCGGGGACAGGGGTAAGATCCAGTGTGATCTGGGTTTGCATCAAAACATCCAGGAGTGCACCACCAGAGGCCAAGCAAGTCCAGCTGGTGGTCTGAGGAGGGCATGCAGATGAGGACTATAGCTCTGAGTGATAAAAGAGGCACCTGTAGCCTCAGGTGGTGCCATTGGTGTTAGACAACATGCTCTCTTATGATAGCACTTGCCTGAAAACAGTGGAAGAGCATGTGTCCTTTCCGGAAGAAGGGGATTGAGATGAGAATAGAAGCATGTGAGCTCCCATAGAATGATGCATCAAAGACCCAACCAAGATGGTTTGCTGGCAGGCGTAACTTGAGGTGGATGGTCCACAAAAGCCATACCAGAAACTTGTGGCTTGATGCAGGAAAGGAGCAACGTGTGCTGCAAGAAGCTGGAGATGACAACTGAAAGAATGATGGAAGAAATCAGGTCCTTTGCCATGAATGGGTTGGGAGGTCTGGAGACTGCTGTTGAAGAACCTCAGTCCTCACATTCAGTGTAGCAAGACCGTAGAGAAGAGTCTGATGGAGGGAGACCAGGAGTGCTAAACATGCTTTATTCTCATGATGTGAAACCCACATATCAAAGGAAATTTATTTACTGTTTTTAGCCAAATTATTGACCTGTTACCTGATATTTTAAAACAGGTCATACATTTTACACTTTTCTAATTCGATAGATAAAAAAATCTACTCATCAAACGGTGGCAGAACACACACATAAAATACTGTTGTATTGGCAAGCTTTTGGAGCCAATACAACAGTCTTTTATGTGTGTGTTCTGCTGCCACTTGGTGAGCAGATATTTTATCTACCCAATTAAATAATTTTGTCAATAATTGATTGTTTTTGTTGTTATCTCACACTTTTCATTTTTCATACTTTTTGCAGTTTTCTTTTGTTTTATCTACAACATTTTACAAAGAATAATACTTTTCAAAATAACAATAATTTAAGCTTGAAATATAATTAAAATTTTGTTGTTTTTAAGAAGAGTATAAAAAGATGATAAGATAGAGGAAAGATTTGTTTGTGCCATCACCGATTGTGACTGACGAGAACGGGAATGCTGAAGATTAGATGGGTAGATCACGTAACTAATGAGGAGGTATTGAATAGAATTGGGGAGAGGAGGAGTTTGTGGCACAACTTGACCAGAAGAAGGGATCGGTTGGTAGGACATGTTCTGAGGCATCAAGGGATCACCAATTTAGTACTGGAGAGCAGTGTGGAGGGTAAAAATCATAGAGGCGGGTCAAGAGATGAATACACTAAGCAGATTCAGAAGGATGTAGTCTGCAGTAGGAACTGGGGGATGAAGAAACTTGCACAGGATAGAGTAGCATGGAGAGCTGCATCAAACCAGTCTCAGGACTGAAGACAACAACAACAACAACAACAAGATAGAGGAAAGATTTGTTTGTGCCATCACCAATTGTGACTGACAGTGTATACCTCAGAATGGTTCCTTCAAGCTGTTGACTGACAGTCAGAAAAAGAAATATTAGTTAGTAGTAGAGAAATAGTCCTTTCCGGTAGAAGGAGATTGGGATGAGAATAGAAGCATGTGAGATCCCATAGAATGATGCATGAAAGACCCAACCAAGATGGTTTGCTGGCAGGCGTAACTTGAGGTGGATGGTCCACAAAACATTGTATGTATTAACTTTAGGTACTCATCCATGTACAGGATTTGGTGATTTGGCTAGATTGCCAGCATCTCATGCTTATTCACTGTCACATCTCATCTTCCGCCTCCTGTTCCTCTTCATTGTCACTGTTTCTGCTGTCTCTGTGAGTATCACTGTCCACCCTCTGGAGATTGTTGTTACATTGCATGTAGGCATGTCTGTTATATCGTGTCTGCAGGTATTCTTCATGTGTTGTTTTTGAAATACTGTGTGATGGAATGTAACCATATTATGAGAAGGAAAGTTGCCACTCACCATATAGCGGAGATGCTGAATCGCAGATAGGCACAACAAAAAGACTGTCACAAATAAAGCTTTCAGCCAACAAGGCCTTCCTAAAAAATAGACAATACACATACACAAATGCAACTCACACATACTTGTCCACAGTCTCAGGCAACTGAGGCAACAGTTCTGTATTTGATCGTGATATCTATGGGGCATATTCGTAACACAACACACAGTGCATCGACTGAGGTGGTGCTGAAGGCTCCAGATAATCTAAGTAGGACCCTTCTCTGCCCTCATCTGACTGATGCTTTGTTGGTGACCAGGTTCAGTCTGTATGCCCAAGTGCTAGCTGCGAAGCTGAGTAATGGTTCGAAGAGCGCTCAGCTGTATGTCCATATGACTGGTAGAGTCAGTCTGTACTGTTTTGAATTTACTCTCACCAGTTTATGTAGTATTTTTTCTGCTTTGTCTGTTGTTAGCCTTATGTGCTCATAGAAATTCAGTTTCTCATCTATGTGTGCCCCAAGATAGTGCATAACATGTGCTCATTTGATGTTTGTGTCCCCAATTTAACTGAAGGATTCCTTTGGAGTGATCCTTTCAGTAATATGTATGTTGTTTTGTTTTTGCGTACCCTGAGTTTGTTGTTGTCATACCATTGTGTATAAATTTAAAAGATACCAACTATTTCCTAGATTGTCTGAAATCCATGCCCATCCCACTCCCACCACACACCTTGCTTGTCAGCATTGATGTCACGTCCCTCTATACCAACATCCCCCACATACATGTTCGGTCTGCTGCTGAACATTTCCTCATTCAGCACCCACCTGATTACAAACCTATGACATCATTCCTACTCATCTTAATCAACTTTTTACTTACCAGCAACTACTTCACCTTTGAGGGACAGACTTACAAACAGATGTGAGGTACTACCATGGGAACCAGGATGGCTCCTTCCTGTGCCAGCCTTTTCATGGGTCGCTTGGAGGGGGTTTTCTGGCGATCCATTTGTCTTCAGCCCCTGGTTTGGTTTAGATATATTGATAACATCTTTGCCAAATGGACTCATTGTGAGTCTAACCTGTTAAAATTTCTGGAATCTCTGAGTACCTTCTCCCAATTAAATTTCACATGGTCTTATTCCAAATCCAATGCCACCCTTGATGTGATCTCATCCTCTCTGAAGGCCAGGTACACGCTTCCATCCACATTAAACCTATCAACAAACAATAGTCCTTACGTTTTGACAGTTTCCATCCTTTCCATGTCAAACTTTCCCTCCCATACAGCTTTGACATTGAGGCAAACATATTTCTTCGGGTGCAGACTCTTTACAGCAGTACACCACCATTCTCACTTCAGCCTTCACTGCACATAATTACCTCACCAGCCTAGTTCAAAAGCAGATTTCCCGGGCCATCACATCCAATCCTGATACCACTGATCCCTCCAAAAAACAACTTCGGAACACACCACTGGTGACTTAGTATTATCCTGGTCTGGAATGTATTAATCAGCTACTTTGTCAGGGCCATGAGTTCCTAAAACTGCGCCCTGAAATGAGATCCGTTCTGTCTGAAATTTTGCCCACCACACCTACAGTAGCTTGTCATCTCCCTCCCAATCTCTGCAACATTCTTGTCAGACCCTATGCTGCTTATGCACTTATCTTCCTACCCCATGGCTCCTACCCCTGTGACTGACCATGCTGCAAGAACTGCCCTATGCACCCTCCTACCACCACCTATAACAGTCCTGTAACTTTCAAAACATATATCGGTACTATCAAAGGGAGAGCCACCAGTGAAACTGTGTATGTCATATACCAGCTGTTATGTAAACACTGTTTGGCCTTTTACATCAATTAGAATGAATGGGCATGGGCAGAGGGTGGTGTATACAAGCAGCACACAATATCCTGTTGCAGAGCATGCTCTACAGCAGGACGTCGGTGCCTGTTTCACCACATGCACCACCTCGATTCTTCCCCCAGACATCAATTTCTCAGAACTCCACAGGTGGGAACTAGTGCTACAACATATCCTTGATTCTTGTCACCCATCTGGTCTTAATTTATGTTAATTTCTTCCGTCTCAGCAGTTCTTGATGGTAACTACCCTTTCTTCTCTCCATTTTAGTTTTCCACATCTTTCATTATCTTACCCATCTATTTTTCACCACAGCACTTCCACCTCTGTTACACACAATGCACTTAGCTTTTTACTCTTATTAACTCGTGCACCATGTTTTAGCAGTAATCTCTATCTCGCACATTACTTTGTCTTCTCCTTTAAGCTCTCAGGTTTTCAAATCTCATCCAATGCAATCCCCAACAATCAGTCTTTTCTTCTTATACCGAGCGGTAAGTCTCCCTGACCCACAGTTTTGGGTGACGTTTCCAAAATCTATCCCTTTTCGTACACCTCTCCAATTCTTTTCCTTCACCCCTCTTCCTTCCCCTTCAACCCTTCTGCCTTAAGAAGAACCACTAGCTCCGAAAGCTTTCCTAATTACAACCTTCTTTTATGTGTATGTTCTGCCACCACTAGGTGAGTAGATTTTTTATCTATACAATTAAATTATTTTGTCAAAAAGTGATTGTTTTTATTGTTAAATAAGTGTCTGGTGTGTGATTTCTTCATTGTGTGCTGAGTCTGAGTTGGTGTGTATGTCAAACATTGCGATAACTACTATTGTATATGGTTCAGTTTGTTACATATGTCATTGCTGCATTATTTGCTAGCGTTAACTCGATATTATTGCTCATACCATCTAACTCTGCATATGTTGGTATAGTACTCTCTGTACTCATTACATGTAATTGTGTTTTTTGTATTAGGTCGGTGATTATGTGTCCTCTATCTGAGTTCCAGAGGGTTGATCTGAAATTAATATCAGCACTTATCACTAATTTTTTGGCCTCTGGCATACGTTACTAAGTCTCTGCTGTGTCTGTGTATGGTTGTATTTGATGACTGTATTGGGTGTATATGGATGCAATCACTCATGTAACATTCCCATTAGTTATCTCCATGGAAACTAAATGTTGATTACATAACTGTGTTACCTTAATTCTACATCTACTTCTACATCATACCCTGCATGCCACCTAATGGTGTGTGGTGGATGGTACTTTCGGTACCACTATATTATCCCTCCAACGCTGTTCCACTTGCGAAAAGCGCCTGAGAAGAATGATTGTCGGTAAGCCTTTGTATTGGCTTTAATTTCTCGAATTTTCTCCTTGTGATCAATATGCGAGATGTATGTGGGGGGAAGTAATAAGTTGTCCGACTCCCCCTGAAAAGTGCTATCCCAAAAGTTCAATAGCAACTCTCTCTGCGATGCACAATGCCTCTCTTGTAACATCTGCCAGTGGACTTTGTTTAGTATCTCCGTAATGCTCTCTAACCAGCTAAACGGTCCCATGATGAAACGCGCTGCTCTTCTTTGTATCTTATCCATCTCCTCTATCAGTCCTACCTGATAGGGATTCCAGATAGATGAACAATACTCAAGAATTGGATGAACAAGCACCTTATAAGCCACTTCTTTCATGAATGAGTTACATTTCCTTATGATTTTTCCAATGAGTCTGAGTCTGGTGTTTGCTTTTCCCACTATCTGTTTTATATGGTCATTCCATTTAAGGTCGCTCTGGATAGTTACACCTAGATATTTTATGACAGACACTGTCTCCAGCTGTTTGTCATCAATAGTGTAGCTGTACAGTAGTGGATTTCTTTTCCTGTGTATGCACAATATGTTACATTTATTTACATTCGGAGTCAACTACCAGAGCCTGCACCAACCATCAATTCTCTCCAGGTCATTCTGCAAATTCTTACTACCTTCTGGCATTGCTACTTTGGTACAGACAACTGCATCATCTGCGAATAGCATTAAAGAGCCTCTGACCATTTCTACTAGATCATTTATGTATATTGTAAACAGAAATGGTCCTATCACACTTCCCTGTGGTACTCCGGATATCACTTTTATATCTGTCAATTTTGTTCCATTAAGAGCGATGTGTTGAGTTCTATTTGCAAGAAAGTCTTGAATCCAATCACAAGTCTGCTCTGATACTATGTAAGCTCATATTTTTTTCTTTAAATGGCAATGTGGGATTGTGTCAAATGCTTTACTGAAATCAAGGAACACAGCTTCAACCTGAGTGCCGTTGTCCACTGTGCTGTGGATCTTATGGAGGAACAGAGGTGGCTGAGTTTTGCAGGATCTCTGTTTGTGGAATCCACATTGATTTTTATAAAGGAGATGTTCATTTTCCAAAAACGTCATAATTCTTGAGCATAAAACACGTTCCATAATTCTACAACAGATTGACATCAATGATATATGTCTATAATTGTGTGGATCTGTTTTATGGCTTTTCTTAAAAATGGGAATAACCTACACTTTTTTCCAGTCGTTAGCTACCTTTCATTGCTCAAGAGATCTACGATAATTTACTGCTAGAAAGGGAGCTAGTTCTTTTGCATAATCTTTATAGAATCTTATACGTATCTCATCTGGTCCTGATGCCTTTCCACTATTAAGTGATTGTAGCTGCTTTCCGATTCCACAACGGTTTTCTCAATATCTGCCATTTCAACGTTCACATGACAATTGAAAGGAGGGAGAGAGTTATGATCTTCCACGTGAAACGATTTCGGAAGACCGAATTCAGTACTTCGGCCTTATTCCTGTTATCTTCCGTTTTGGTGCCATGTGGTAGCTGAGAGAATGAATAAATGATTTTGACCCACTTACTGATTTTACATATGACCAAAATCTCTTAAGGTTTTACTCAGGTCGGTTGACAATGTCTTACTTTCAAAATCATTGAACTCTTCTCTCATTGCTTTCCGTACGCTCGCTTTTGCTTTGTTCAGCTTTTGTTTGTCAGCTAGGTTTTTACTTCTCTTGTATCTGAGATGAAGTGCTCTTTGTTTACGTAGCACTTTTGCAACATGGCTATTAATCCATGGTGGATCTTTCCCATCCCTTAAAACCTTACTTGGAACATAACTTGTCTAGGGCATATTGAAAGATGCCTTTGAATTTTTTTCATTTGTTCTCCACATCTTTGTCCTCATCACCGAATATTTGGTTCTGACTTATGTTACAAATTCTGTTTAAAATTACTACCACAGCTTTACAGTTATTGCTGCCTGTTAGTGTGGTAGCATGTTTTGGTAGACATATTAGTTGCCTATTTCTATTATATGGTTCTTGTAAGCAAGAGCCATGGTGGTGAAAGCACTCAGAGATATGGGTAGAGTGTCGATGGCAGAGCCAGAGGCTCTGGAGATGGTGGTAACAGTGGGGCCACAGTGTGGAAAGAAGGATTAAGGACAGACAGGGTGCCATTGAGTGGCATAGAGGGTGACACAGATTGTTTATAGTGTGAATGAGCAGCAAAAATTGGAGGAGTTGGCATTGACATCATTTGTAGGCACTTGAAAATTGTTATAATAGACAATGAGTTGGTACCATAAGTGAGCATAGAACAGGGTTACAAGACCTGCATGAGGTGTAAGGAGCTGAAAGTTGTGGTAGGTATGGGGACAAACATAAGTGAGGTGTCACCAGGTGCAATCGTGAACTGCAGAGCCCATGTAGTAGTTTTCTAATAGTGTGAGGAAAGCAGTCCCTGGCTCCATCTCTTCACTGAATTCTTGAAGTAGTGTCTGCATCGTTAGTGCTTAGGATGGAGCAGTGACCAGGTGGGTTAACCTCTGTAAAAAAAGCTCGAGCCTCATTGTAGCTGCTGAGGGTGAAGGACGAGCTGTCCCAAGACATGCGAGAGCTGCAGTGCCATACTGAAAAGAAAGACTGGGTTTTGAGAGTACACAAATGTGGCAAAAAAATCAGCAACAGTTCTACACAGTGCATGGAATGGAAGAGCTACTCTGGTCAATCACAGAAACGCAGAAAGTCTGACATTCTGCACGATAGTCACTGTTGTGACATAATCCATAAGCAAGTTATCCTCATCACCATTGTACTGTTCAGTACGAAGGGGAACAATACACTACAGTGGATGTGCCCAACTTAGCCAACAACAGTGGAACTTCATTTCATCAAATATAAAAATACAATAGGAATATAGGAATGTGGGTAAGCTACTACAAACAGCATAGTGAACGCATTATTGTGGCCAAGATAGATACGAAGCCCATGCCTACCACAGTAGTACACATTTATATGCCAACTAGCTCTGCAGATGATGAAGACATTGATGAAATGTATGGTGAAATAAAAGAAATTATTCAGAAAGTGAAGGGAAGCAAAAATTTAATAGTAATGGGTGACTGGAATTCGTCAGTAGGAAAAGGGAGAGAAGGAAACGTAGTAGGTGAATATGGATTGGGGCTAAGAAATGAAAGAGGAAGCCATCTGGTAGAATTTTGCACAGAGCACAACTTAATCATAGCTAACACTTGGTTCAAGAATCATAAAAGAAGGTTGTATACATGGAAGAAGCCTGGGAATACTGACAGGTTTCAGATAGATTATATAATGGTAAGACAGAGATTTAGGAACCAGATTTTAAATTGTAAGACATTTCCAGGGGCAGATGTGGACTCTGACCACAATCTACTGGTTATGAACTGTAGATTAAAACTGAAGAAACTACAGAAAGGTGGTAATTTAAGGAGGTGGGACCTGGATAAACTGACTAAAGCAGAGGTTGTACAGAGTTTCAGGGAGAGCATAAGGGAACAATTGACAAGGAGGGGGGAAAGAAATACAGTAGAAGAAGAATGGGTAGCTTTGAGGGATGAAGTAGTGAAGGCAGCAGAGGATCAAGTAGGTAAAAAGACGAGAGCTAGTAGAAATCCTTGGGTAACAGAAGAAATATTGAATTTAATTGATGAAAGGAGAAAATATAAAAATGCAGTAAATAAAGCAGGCAAAAACGAATACAAACGTCTCAAAAATGAGATCAACAGGAAGTGCAAACTGGCTAAGCAGGGATGACTAGAGGACAAATGTAAGGATGTAGAGGCTTATCTCACTAGGGGCTAAGACAGATACTGCCTACAGGAAAATTAAAGAGACCTTTGGAGAAACGAGAACCACTTGTACGAATATCAAGAGCTCAGATGGAAACCCAGTTCTAAGCAAAGAAGGGAAAGCAGAAAGGTGGAAGGAGTATATAAAGGGTCTATACAAGGGCGATGTACTTGAGGACAATATTATGGAAATGGAAGAGGATGTAAATGAAGATGAAATAGGAGATATGATACTGCGTGAAGAGTTTGACAGAGCATTAAAAGACCTGAGTCGAAACAAGGCCCCGGGAGTAGACAACATTCCATTAGAACTACTGACAGCCTTGGGAGAGCCAGTCCTGACAAAACTCTACCATCTGGTGAGCAAGATGTATGAGACAGGCGAAATACCCTCAGACTTCAAGAAGAATATAATAATTCCAATCCCAAAGAAAGCAGGTGTTGACAGATATGAAAATTACCGAACTATCAGTTTAATAAGTCACAGCTGCAAAATACTAACACGAATTCTTTACAGACGAATGGGAAAACTAGTAGAAGCCGACCTCGGGGAAGATCAGTTTGGATTCCGTAGAAATGTTGGAACACGTGAGGCAATACTGACCCTACAACTTATCTTAGAAGCTAGATTAAGGAAAGGCAAACCTACGTTTCTAGCATTTGTAGACTTAGAGAAAGCTTTTGACAATGTTGACTGGAATACTCTCTTTCAAATTCTGAAGGTGGCGGGGGTAAAATACAGGGAGCAAAAAGCTATTTACAATTTGTACAGAAACCTTTTGGCAGTTATAAGTCGAGGGACATGAAAGGGAAGCAGTGATTGGGAAGGGAGTGAGACAGGATTGTAGCCTTCCCCCGGTGTTATTCAGCCTCTATATTGAGCAAGCAGTGAAGGAAATAAAAGAAAAATTTGGAGTAGGTATTAAAGTCCATGGAGAAGAAATAAAAACTTTGAGGTTCGCCGATGACATTGTAATTCTGTCAGAGACAGCAAAGGACTTGGAAGAGCAGTTGAACGGAATGGACAGTGTCTTGAAAGGAGAGTATAAGGTGAACATCAACAAAAGCAAAATGAGGATAATGGAATGTAGTCGAATTAAGTCAGGTGATGGTGAAGGAATTAGATTAGGAAATGAGACACTTAAAGTAGTAAAGGAGTTTTGCTATTTGGGGAGCAAAATAACTGATGATGGTCGAAGTAGAGAGGGTATAAAATGTAGACTGGCAATGGCAAGAAAAGCATTTCTGAAGAAGAGAAATTTGTTAACATCGAGTATAGATTTTAGTGTCAGGAAGTCGTTTCTGAAAGAATTTGTATGGAGTGTAGCCATGTATAGAAGTGAAACACGGACAATAAATAGTTTGGACAAGAAGAGAATAGAAGCTTTTGAAATGTGGTGCTACAGAAGAATGCTTAAGGTTAGATGGGTAGATCACATAACTAATGAGGAGGTATTGAATAGAATTGGGGAGAAGAGGAGTTTGTGGCTCAACTTGACAAGAAGAAGGGACCGGTTGGTAGGACATGTTCTGAGGCATCAAGGGATCACCAATTTAGTATTGGAGGGCAGCGTGGAGGGTAAAAATCGTAGAGGGAGACCAAGAGATGAATGCACTAAGCAGATTCAGAAGGATGTAGGTTGCAGTAGGTACTGGGAGATGAAGAATGTTGCACAGGATAGAGTAGCATGGAGGGCTGCATCAAACCAGCCTCAGGACTGAAGACCACAACAACAACAGTTTCTAGGAAGCTACTCTCTTCTGTATGGAATATCCTAGCTGGTAATCTGTGACTTGCCATTTGAACGTGCTATTGGGTAATCACTAATGTTAAATTTGTGTGTTCTTACCTGGACGAAGCCTGTGGTTAAAAGGCAGTGAGCTCTGAGCCGCAACAGAGGTGAAGTCCTACAAAGCTGTGAAAGGAGGATGCACTCAGCAATGGGTTGGACTTTTGGATGCAATGGTAAGGTACTCCTTGGTCAGCTTAGTGAAGTGGGTTCTGAATGATGAATCACTGGGCATGGTCGGTATAAAGCCCAGAGTGTGGAGTGTGCTTGCCAAAGGAACTGCAGTTGAGGAACTACTAGGTGCCCGGAGTGGCTGTAGATTGGTCAGGTGGGGACCTAAATACTCATCTGGTATGAGGATACAGGTGGAGGCAGGTGATTTGTGAAAACAAGGTAGTGCCATGATGACAGTGGTATTTGTGATACACACATTGTCCTCGATGGTGAGTGTTCATCGGAGGTGAGGATATCATCTGGAGTGCCCCAGGGAAGTGTGGTCGGTCCGCTGTTGTTTTTTCTACATAAATGATCTTTTGGATAGGGTGGATAGTAATGTGCGGCTGTTTGCTGATGATGCTGTGGTGTACGGAAAGGTGTCGTCATTGAGTGACTGTAGGAGGATACAAGATGACTTGGACAGGATTTGTGATCGGTGTAAAGAATGGCAGCTAACACTAAATATAGATAAATGTAAATTAATGCAGATGAATAGGAAAAAGAATCCTGTAATGTTTGAATACTCCATTACTAGTGTAGCGCTTGACACAATCACGTCCATTAAATATTTGGGCGTAACATTGCAGAGCGATATGAAATGGGACAAGCATGTAATGGCAGTTGTGGGGAAGGTGGATAATCATCTTCGGTTCATTGGTAGAATTTTGGGAAGATGTGGTTCACCTGTAGAGGAGACCACTTATAAAACACTAATACGACCTATTCTTGAGTACTGCTCGAGCGTTTGGGATCCCTATCAGGTTGGATTGAGGGAGGACATAGAAGCAATTCAGAGGCGGGCTGCTAAATTTGTTACTGGTAGGTTTGATCATCACACGAGTGTTACGGAAATGCTTCAGGAACTCGGGTGGCAGTCTCTGGAGGAAAGGAGGTGTTCTTTTCGTGAATCGCTACTGAAGAAATTTATGGAACCAGCATTTGAGGCTGACTGCAGTACAATTTTACTGTCGCCAACTTACATTTCGCGGAAAGACCACAAAGATAAGATAAGAGAGATTAGGGCTCTTACAGAGGCATATAGGCAGTCATTTTTCCCTTGTTCTGTTTGGGAGTGGAATAGGGAGAGAAGATGCTAGTTGTGGTATGAGGTACCCTCCGCCACGCGCCATATGGTGGATTGCGGAGTATGTATGTAGATGTAGATGTAGATGCAGATGCAGATGCTTATGCTTTTGGTGGCAAGGCTAGCACCAAACTGTACCATAGCACCTGCTGGAGGTTTGGTTGTAAACAAAACAGTGTGTGTATGTGATCATCGCCTTGTTTTTGTTCAACCTCCAGTAGCAGTGTGGTTTAGCAGGCTGGAACTTTGGCAACCCTCGATACACTAATTTGTTGTTGGTAACTGTCACCAGGGGACATGGCACTAAATCTGTGACAAGTTAACATGTAGGCTGATTTATGCCTTGTTTCATAAGCACATGTGAAAGCATTTCCTTCAAAACAGTGAGGGTTTTTTAGCTCAAAGTGGAGGATTTTATTTATAAATATACAAGGAGTTGTCTTTAAGTCAAGGATTTTCATAAAGGTTTACAAGATTGCCTTTTGTTTGTTTCCATCAGAGCTCTGATTATTTTTTCTGTAGCTTGAACACAGTGAGGAGGTTTGCTGTTTCATCACCCCAAAAAATTATGCCATATCTTATGGCTGTTGTAAAATATGCTTGATAAACAATTTTCTTAACAGCTAAGTCAGTTACTTTATTTAGAACCCTCACTGCATGAACAAAACTTTTAATTAATTCACTAAGCAATCCATGTGATCACTCCAGGATAAGTTTTTGTTTATAGTAACTCCAAGAAAATTAACAGTCTGCAGTGATCAATCATTTGCCATTATGATTTAAGTGCAATATACGTTCGGAAGTTTGTTTAGTTGTGAAATGTACAATTTGTGCATATTACTTATCGAAGTTTCAAATCCTTGGTTTGTTTTATATTCTGTGCTACTTCCTCATTGTTTTTACATTAAACTACTGCTGTCAAGTCATCTGCATACAGAATTGTTTCTGAAGATACCTCTCCTTTGTTGTTTACATAATAGAGGAACAGTTATAGGCCTGGTATGGATTCTGGGGTACATCTGCTTGATTTTCCTTCTGACTAGAATAGGTTCTGTCATCTTTTTGCTGTAAACTACCCTCATTTTTCTGTTTTTGAGATAGGATGAGAACCAGCTTAAAGGTTTTCGGTGGAAACCATAAACAGCCATTTTGTGAAGCTGCAGCTTATGGTTTACTGTATCAAATGCTTTAGTGATGTCACAAAAGATACCGATACACACAGCCTGTTTTCAAAGCATTTGCTTATTTCAGATATTAGTTGGTTAACAGTGTGCACACTAATTTGCTCTTTCCTTAGTCCATATTTATTATTTAGAATAGTCATGTTTTTAGGGTTCCGTGTCTCAGTCTGTAAAAACGAAACCCTTATGGTATCATTTTGTTGTTTTTCTGTTTGTTTGACTGTTTAGAATTCTTTTTCTTAGAAACGGGGAGACATATCAAGTTAAAATTTATGTCACGTATTTATGTCCATGGTCCCCTGGCAGTGTAAAAACTTTAAGCCTCTAATTCAATTCAGTTAAAAGATGCGGCCATTTATGTCACATAATTTGATACTCGAAAATTCACTCGTCAAAATCTTTAGGGTAGCTCCCGTTGTCCTAGAATCATGAAATTTGACAAGATGCAAGGTTTCACAGTACAAGTAATGGAAACAACCTGAAAATTGTTAATTTGTGATTGTTGTTGTTGTGGTCTTCAGTCCTGAGACTGGTTTGATGCAGCTCTACATGCTACTCTATCCTGTGCAAGCTTCTTCATCTCCCAGTACCTACTGCAACCTACATCCTTCTGAATCTGCTTAGTGTATTCATCTCTTGGTCTCCCTCTATGATTTTTACCCTCCACGCTGCCCTCCAGTACTAAATTGGTGATCCCTCGATGTCTCAGAACATGTCCTACCAACTGATCCCTTCTTCTAGTCAAGTTGTGCCACAAGCTCCTCCTCTCCACAATTCTATTCAATACCTCCTCATTAGTTATGTGATCAACCCATCTTATGTTCAGAATTCTTCTGTAGCAACACATTTCGAAAGCTTCTATTCTCTTCTTGTCTAAGCTATTTATCGTCCACGTTTCACTTCCATACATGGCTACACTCCATACAAGTACTTTGAGAAACAACTTCCTGATGCTTAAATCTATACTCGATGTTAACAAATTTCTCTTCTTAAGAAACGCTTTCCTTGCCATTGCCAGTCTACATTTTATATCCTCTCTACTTCGACCATCATCAGTTATTTTGCTCCCCAAATAGCAAAACTCCTTTACTACTTTAAGTGTCTCATTTCCTAATCTAATTCCCTCAGCATCACCCGACTTAATTCGACTACATTCCATTATCCTCATTTTGCTTTTGTTGATGTTCATCTTATACCCTCCTTTCAAGACACTGTCCATTCCATTCAACTGCTCTTCCAAGTCCTTTGCTGTCTCTGACAGAATTACAATGTCATCGGCGAACCTCAAAGTTTTTATTTCTTCTCCATGGATTTTAATACCTACTCCAAACTTTTCTTTTGTTTCCTTTATTGCTTGCTCAATATACAGATTGAATAACATCGGGGATAGGCTACAACCCTGTCTCACTCCCTTCCCAACCACTGCTTCCCTTTCATACCCCTCTACTTTTATAACTGCCATCTGCTTTCTGTACAAATTGTAAATAGCCTTTCGCTCCCTGTATTTTACCCTTGCCACCTTCAGAATTTGAAAGAGAGTATTCCAGTCAACTTTGTCAAAAGCTTTCTCTAAGTCTACAAATGCTAGAAACGTAGGTCTGCTTTTCCTTAATCTTTCTTCTAAGATAAGTCGTAAGGTCAGTATTGCCTCACGTGTTCCAACATTTCTACGGAATCCAAACTGATCTTCCCACAGGTCGGCTTCTATCAGTTTTTCCATTCGTCTGTAAAGAATTCTCGTTAGTATTTTGCAGCTGTGACTTATTAAACTGATAGTTCGGTAATTTTCACATCTGTCAACACCTGCTTTCTTTGGGATTGGGATTATTATATTCTTCTTGAAGTCTGAGGGTATTTCGCCTGTATCATACATCTTGCTCACCAGATGGTAGAGTTTTGTCAGGACTGGCTCTCCCAAGGTTGTCAGTAGTTCTAATGGAATGTTGTCTACTCCAGGGGCCTTGTTTCGACTCAGGTCTTTCAGTGCTCTGTCAAACTCTTCACGCAATATCATATCTCCCATTTCATCTTCATCTACATCCTCTTCCATTTCCATAATATTGTCCTCAAGTACATCGCCCTTGTATAGGCCCTCTATATACTCCTTCCACCTTTCTGCTTTCCCTTCTTTGCTTAGAACTGGGTTTCCATCTGAGCTCTTGATATTCATGCAAGTGGTTCTCCTTTCTCCAAAGATCTCTTTAATTTTCCTGTAGGCAGTATCAATCTTACCCCTAGTGAGATAAGCTTCTACATCCTTACATTTGTCCTCTAGCCATCCCTGCTTAGCCGTTTTGCACTTCCTGTCGATATCATTTTTGAGACGTTTGTATTCCTTTTTGCCTGCTTCATTTACTGCGTTTTTATATTTTCTCCTTTCATCAATTAAATTCAATATTTCTTCTGTTACCCAAGGGTTTCTACTAGCCCTCGTCTTTTTACCTATTTTATCCTCTGCTGCCTTCACTATTTCATCCCTCAAAGCTACCCATTCTTCTTCTACTGTATTTCTTTCCCCCATTCCTGTCAATTGTTCCCTTATGTTCCCACATCTGCCCCTGGAAATGTCTTACAATTTAAAACCTGGTTCCTAAATCTCTGTCTTACCATTATATAATCTATTTGATACCTTTTAGTATCTCCAGGGTTCTTCCATGTATACAACCTTCTTTTATGATTCTTGAACCAAGTATTAGCTATGATTAAGTTATGCTCTGCGCAAAATTCTATCAGGCGGCTTCCTCTTTCATTTCTTAGCCCCAATCCATATTCACCTACTATGTTTCCTTCTCTTCCTTTTCCTACTGACGAATTCCAGTCACCCATGACTATTAAATTTTCGTCTCCCTTCACTACCTGAATAATTTTTTTTATCTCATCATATATTTCATCAATTTCTTCATCATCTGCAGAGCTAGTTGGCATATAAACTTGTACTACTGTAGTAGGCGTGGGCTTCGTGTCTATCTTGGCCACAATAATGCGTTCACTTTGCTGTTTGTAGTAGCTTACCCGTACACCTACTTTTTTATTCATTATTGAACCTACTCCTGCATTACCCCTATTTGATTTTGTATTTATAACCCTGTATTCACCTGACCTGAAGTCTTGTTCGTCCTGCCACCGAACTTCACTAATTCCCACTATATCTAACTTTAACCTATCCATTTCCCTTTTTAAATTTTCTAATCTACCTGCCCGATTAAGGGATCTGACATTCCACACTCCGATCCGTAGAACGCCAGTTTTCTTTCTCCTGATAACGACGTCCTCTTGAGTAGTCCCCGCCCGGAGACCCGAATGGGGGACTATTTTACCTCCGGAATATTTTACCCAGGAGGACGCCATCATCATTTAATCATACAATAAAGCTGCATGCCCTTGGGAAAAATTACGGCTGTAGTTTCCCCTTGCTTTCAGCCGTTCGCAGTACCAGAACAGCAAGACCATTTTGGTTAGTGTTACAAGGCCAGATCAGTCAATCATCCAGACTGTTGCCCCTGTGACTACTGTAAAGGCTGCTGCCCCTCTTCAGGAACCACTCATTTGTCTGGCCTGTCAACAGATACCCCTCAGTTGTGGTTGCACCTACGGTACGGCTATCTGTATCGTTGAGGCACGCAAGCCTCCCCACCAACGGCAAGGTCCATGGTTCATTATATTTGTGATTATATGACATGAAATTTTTTTTGCAATATTATGAAAAAGATTGATTGCTACTCACCATATAGCAGAGATGCTGATTCACAGACAGGCACAACAGAAATACTGCTAAACAAGTAAGCTTTTGGCCAAATGGCCTTTGTCTGAACTAAACACCATAGACACACATATCCACACTGACGCAACTCACCTTTACATTGCACGATGTGTGTTTGTAAGCTGTCTGATTCAGATGATGAGGGCCTTTCAGCCAAAAGCTTACATCTTTTTGCAGTCATTTCGTTGTGCCTATCTGCAACTCAGCATCTCTGTTATGTGATGAGTAGTAGTCTATCCTTTTCATAATACTGTCATTATTCCGTCCTCAATTTTCATTTCTTGTCCTTTCTCATCCATGCCTGTCTGTTACAACCCCTTTTTTGCTTGAACAATTTGGCACATCAAGTTCAAATTTATGTCACATACTAAGGTCTTGATCCCCTTGTGGAGGGGGGAATAAAACATGTAAGCTTCTAAGTCAATTCAATCAAAAGATTCAGCTGTTTGTGTCACATATTTTGAAACTCACAAACTTGCTCATCAAAACCTGTATGTTATCTTCTGTCGACTTAGAATCACGAAATTTAATAAGAAGCAAGATTTCACAGTACAAGTAAAAGTGAAATCTGGAAATTGTTAAACTGTAATTATATCACATAAAAAGTATCATTTTATCTTTAGAACATACACTACTGGCCATTAAAATTGCTACACCAAGAAGAAATGAGGATGATAAACGGGTATTCATTGGACAAATATATTATACGAGAACTGACATGTTATTCCATTTTCATGCAATTTGGGTGCATAGATCCTGAGAAATCAGTACCCAGAACAACCACCTCTGGCCGTAATAACGGCCTTGATATGCCTGGGCATTGAGTCAAATAGAGCGTGGATGGCACGTACAGGTACAGCTGCCCATGCAGCTTCAACACGATACCACAGTTCAGCAAGAGTAGTGACTGGCGTATTGTGACGAGCGAGTTGCTCAGCCACCATTGACCAGACGTTTTCAATTGGTGAGAGATCTGGAGAATGTGCTGGCCAGGGCAGCAGTCGAACATTTTCTGTATCCAAAAAGGCCCGTACAAGACATGCAACATGTGGTCGTGCATTATCCTGCTGAAATGTAGAGTTTTGCAGGGATCGAATGAAGGGTAGAGCCATGGGTCGTAACACATTTAAAATGTAACATCCACTGTTCAAAGTGCCGTCAATGCAAACAAGAGGTGACCGAGACGTGTAACCAATGGCACCCCATACCATCACGCCAGGTGATACGCCAGTATGGTGATGACGAATACACGCTTCCAATGTGCGTTCACGGCGATATCACCAAACATGGATGTGACCATCATGATGCTGTAAACAGAACCTGGATTCATCCGAAAAAATGACATTTTGCCATTCGTGCACACAGGTTTGTCGTTGAGCCCACCATCGCAGGTGCTCCTGTCTGTGATGAAGTGTCTAGGGTAACTGCAGCCATGGTCTCCGAGCTGATAGTCCATGCAGCTGCAAACGTCGTCGAACTGTTCGTGCAGATGGTTGTTGTCTTGCAAACATCCCCATCTGTTGACTCAGGGATCGAGACATGGCTGCACGATCTGTTACAGCCATGCAGATAAGATGCCTGTCATATCGACTGCTAGTGATACGAGGCCATTGGGATCCAGCACAGTGTTCCGTATTACCCTCCTGAACCCACTGATTCCATATTCTGCTAACAGTCATTGGATATCGACCAACACGAGCAGCAATGTCACGATATGATAAACCACAATCGTGATAGGCTACAATCCGACCTTTGTCAAAGTCGGAAACGTGATGGTACGCATTTCTCCTCCTTACACGAGGCATCACAACGACGTTTCTCCAGGCAACGCCGGTCAACTGCTGTTTAAGTATGAGAAATCGGTTGGAAACATTCCTCATGTCAGCATGTTATAGGTGTCGCCACCAGCACCAACCTTGTGTGACTGCTCTGAGAAGCTAATCATTTGCATATCACAGCATCTTCTTCCTGTCGGTTAAATTTCGCATCTGTAGCATGTCATCTTCGTGGTGTAGCAATTTTAATGGGCAATAGTGTATATTGCATTCATCATCTGTCAATAGCATGATAGATGAACATTTCTGCATACAAACATAAAATGTAAGTTGTATTTGTGTTCTAGTAAATAAATAAATTTTTTTTATTAAATCTTCCATGTCTACATTTATAAAATGAACTGAAGTCCCCTGCTCGCTTCCTTTTGTACATGCGGGCTAATATGAGGAACTGCTGCAGAGATTTTGATATTGTCTTGGAATTCCTGTGATTGATATCTTGCCAGTATCTATATTGGAAACTGGCAAAAATTGTTGATGTTCTCAGTTCCCAGGATGGATGAAATATATAGACGTAATTAAGTTTGCACTGAACAGTCAGAGCACAAGTCCCTCCCACAGGGCTAGTTTTTATATATTATACTTATATAATTGATTACAACCATTGCCCAAATTTATCTTGTTAATATTGATATGATGCAGAAATTTCCTATCTCATCTTGTCTGTCTTCCTTGTGGACAGTTCATCCTGTCAGGAAAGGAGCCTTCATCAGATGACTGATTTGTTATAAGGCAGAGTCAGGATGCAACATTATGACATTGTGCTTTTATAATTTTTGTTGCAAAGATTCAAGATATTTTAAGGATTTAGTAATGCAAGCCGCCCTGTGGAAGAATGCATGAGTAAATTTCATTTCTCCATATCTGTGTTGCATTATACTAGAATTCATGTGAGGAGGAGAGTAATCATCAACCTTATTTGAGGTTATAAAGTACCTTTTGAATTATTCAGAGATTTGCGTGGAGTTTGTAACATTTTCCCGATCAGTTTCTAATTTAGGGATTAAATGATTTGTGTTCTCACCGCATACTTCAGTCATGACAATCTGCCATATAGCTTTTGATTTATTAATGCCATTTGAGATAAATTTACTGTTTGCCATTTATTTTGTCTGTTTAACAACTCTGCCAAATATTCTTTTGTTTTGTTTGCATACATGAGAAACTCTGCATCACATGTTCAGTTCCCTCTTCCAAATACTAGAGACACTGAAATCTTCAGTTATCTGTGAGTTTGTTTTACTGTATTTGTCATGTACAGTTGTGAAGAGGAAATGCTCATTAAAAATACTCATGAATTGTAATACAGCTGCAGAGACACACATTCAAATTGAGATACGCCATTTTGAACTTGTCTTGGGTACTATGCCAGATGGAATCATGCTGCTGATGTGATATGTTGGCAGGCTGACTGAGCGCCATCCTCAGTTAATCCTGATTGTATTTTGCTGGGTACCTTGCTGTCAGTTATATGTTGGGAGTGCCCAAGCATGGCATTGCTGGTGATATGGTGGAGCAAATGCAGCCTTGGGACATGAACCACATTCGCAGACCCTGTGCTGTGCCACTGGTGTCTGGATGCTGCTGATGCAGAGGAGGTGTGTGTATGTGGCGTAGTCTCAGTTCTTTAGTTGATGCAGCATGAGTGGATCTTCCAACAGACTGCTGTTCTGTTTTGAACACACCCAAGACTGGGTCCCATGCCTTACTTAGTTGGAAACCCCAGTGTTTATCTATCAGTTCATCATGCAGCCAGATCACTACTGATTCTTTTAAGACATAATCCCAGAATGTCGTAACAACTTTATCCCATCATAATTCATTATATTTCCATAAGAGAACCAGTGTTCTTTGCTGATTGTTCAGTATTCGTGCTCTCTGCATCTCCTACGCCATCAGTGTTGTCTGATCTATGTACATTTTTCCTAATTGGTATGGGATGTGGTAGACTTCCGCTTTCTGGAGTCCTAGATCATGCTTAACAGACACTAACAAGGCTTTTATCATTGGTGGCGGATGAAATACACACTTGACGTTTCATTTACAGAGAATTCTTCCAATTTTCATTCATTTGTATGGATTAAAGATCATCACAACAGATTTCTCTTCTTCTTACATATTAGTAAGGTAACTTGCTACAGCTACCAGGAACTTGAACTGCATTTTAGCCATCACCTGTACAAATTACTCTGTATTAGTTTTGTTCATATGAACCATCATCACGGGAAGACTATCAACACACGTAAAGCGGTACATCAGGTGGGAAAGCCATTCATCTTTTCTTTACATGAACCGAAAATTGTTAAAGTTACATAATGATTACAAACCCATACATAATATACAATGAGTGTAAATGGCATAATATTGGTCTCAAAGTAACGCGCAACCAAGTACGAAAGATGTACCTAGAAGACAAATTTCACTTAAACATAGAACATCAGTTAAAACATGCATACATAAGAACTTCAAAGAATACAATGCAAAGCACATCCCGTCATTTTTGATATAGGTTACATACAAAGGTATACATTTTCAGGAGAGAGGTGAAAACAACATAGTTGTATCTCAGGACACCATATTATGACATACAAGAGTTATTTTTAAAGTAAGAACTAATAGAGCATCGTGTCTGTGCATCCTGTCTTGTCCATTCACAGTTGGCCACTCTTGGCCAGTCTTTCACCATACTGCCATTATGTTTTATGTCTCTGCCGGTGTTGTTAGTATGGTGGTACTGCTTTATTTGTTGCCATGTCAATCAATAATCCCGCTAATTGTGAAGTGCACTCGGTATGTGATTCTTAAATGCAAAACCACTTCATCCTGCTGAAATTCACCAACAGCTTGTTGAAATTTATGGTGCAAGTGTTATGAATGATGGGAATGTTTGTAAGTGATGTAGGCTGTTTAATGAAGGAAGAGCAGAAGTTCATGATAAAGAACAACTTGGACGGCCCACTTTTGTGAATGAAGACTTGACACAAAAAGTTGATGAGGCAATCAACAAAAATAGACGTTTCACTATTGACAAGCAGCATCTGAAGTTTCCACTAGTTTCAGTAGTGTTTCACGTTGTTACTGACAAACTTCTCTACAAAAAAAGTGTGCAAGATGTATGCTGAAAATGTTGACAGCAGAACACAAAACAAAGCAAATGGCACATTCTCTGTCCATTTTGAAACACTATCACAAGGATGGTGACAAGTTCTTCAGTCGCATTGTGACTGGTGATGAATCATGGATTGTGTGCACTCCAGAGAATAAACATCAATTCAGTGAGTGGCATCATTCAGACTCCCCGATGAAACCGTGAAAATTCAGACAAGAACCTTCAACATGGAAAATCAAGGCCCTGTTTTTTTTTTTTTTTTTGGATCTTGAAAGGCATTTAACTGTTAGACTTTTTGCCAAGAGGATTCACAGAGTATGCTGGGTACTGTGAAATATTATTAAAACTTAGGCACACTATTCAGAATTGTCGGTGGGGACAGCTCTATAGTGGCATCCTTCTGCTTCATGACAATGCTTGGCCTAACAATGCGGCAAGAAGAAAGACTAAATGGGACAAGTTTCGTTGGGAATTACTGGATCCTCCACCATAGAGCCCTGACTTAGCCCCATCAGACTTCATCTGTTTCCAAAACTGAAGGAATTTCTTGGTGGAAAGCATTTGGAAAATGATGACACGCCAAAAGAAACTGTTACTATCTGGTTTAGTGATTGTGCAACAGAGTTCTTTGATGCTGGGATCCAAAAGCTGGTGCCTCGACTTGACAAATGTTTAAATGTTTGCGATACAATTTACATTCATAAATAAAGTTTCTCTTACTCTGTTACAGATCAGTTCTTACTTATCTGTATTGTCAACAGCGTGAAGATGCACAATAATCTTGGAAATGTTATGAAATTATGACTCAAAGACTGGTACTTGAATGGACTGCATAAAGTGTAATATACTAGCTTATATACCATAAAGGCGTAGGTCCCACCAACAAGACTGTAATGTTTAGTAAACCATAAATGTCTAGGCAAAACATTAGCAGAGAATCAGTTAGTAATCACTAGCATAGACATTAAAATAATACTATATGCATATGACTTGCAACTATGAAGCTATGTCAAAAATAAAAAAGAAGAGCTTGGCCCACTTGTTAAGTACAAGATAATTTAATCATATGTTGTGTGTAATACAATATATGAAGTTAGATAAACATATATCTGTTAATTTCTGAAGGAGAATAGTATTGACAAACAGCCACAATTTTAAATTTTGTTATACAACTTAGACATCAAGTGCTGATCAGTAATCATATAACCTAAACTTCAATATACAGATGACTTAAACATATGGTAAACATGATACCTGATGGGGCTGAGGAATGCTGTCAGGTGTTTTGTGAGCCCATACACTTGAAGGTAGTCCATAAAGTCTAGCAGGTTCACCTGATTGTGAAAGAAGTCTTATCACTGTCTTATATTAGAAAGTGTTGTGGAACTGTTTGATGATCTTCTGCTTCAGTTGGTTGACTAGATCATCTTCTGTCCACCTGTAGGCATTATCTTCCAATCCTGTGCTTCTCTCGTATACCTGTCTCAAGGCAGGTATTGACTCAACACTTTCCACTTTCCTCTGTCCTGTCCTTTTTCCTTTATCTGTTGGCAACTTCATACATTTTTAATGTAGTCCAGCATTCGTAGGCTGCTTCTTCTGCTCAGTCCTTCTCTTCCCTCCTATCTTCCCACTGAAGAGTCTTCATTTCAGTCAATTTCCTTGTGGTGTCACCGCCAGACACCACACTTGCTAGGTGGTAGCCTTTAAATCGGCCATGGTCCATTAGTATACGTCGGACCCGCGTGTCGCCACTATCAGTGATTGCAGACCGAGTGCCGCCACACGGCAGGTCTAGAGAGACTTCCTAGCACTCGCCCCAGTTGTACAGCCGACTTTGCTAGCAATGGTTCACTGACAAATTACGCTCTCATTTGCCGAGACGATAGCTAGCATAGCCCTCAGCTACGTCATTTGCTACGACCTAGCAAGGCGCCATTATCATTTGCTATTTATCTTGTGATGCATGTACCGTCAGACCGATGTTCACCAATTATGGATTAAAGTTAAGTATTCCAGCAGCTACGTACTTTATTTGCTAGTCTCCATTACTTGACCTGTTCCAGACCTCACGCCAGCCTGCGTGAGCTTAACGCCTGCCTTTCGGCTTCCTGTCATTGTGGATTGGCTGTCTTGCCAGCCCACAACATTCCTCACAATATATATTTGTCCCAAAAAAGATGTTTCCTTCATTCTTATCATTTCCACTAGTTTACCTTCCTCTCCCATTCTTAGAAGTACAGAGTACTGCAGAAATAATGACCTATAATGGGAGATCAAAAAGTTTCCGTTCGAAGGTTCTGCAGTCCAGAATCAGTATGCCAATCAGACAAAATTACCAAAGCATTGAGGCAATCATGCCACCGAAGCACTAAGTTGAAGATAGCTGGTTGGTGAAAGACGATAGTTGGTTGGCAAAACACAGTGTCCTGCTACGTGCAAAAGTCCATAACTGCTTGCTGTATATCCTCATATGACAGGAGTCATCAACTGTTCAAGGCCTTTTTCAATTGACCTAAGCTGTGATAATTGAATGGGGAGAGATCAGGTCTATAAGGCAGGTGCTTGAGTGTGTCCCACTTGAGTTAGCATAACTTTTGTATTACAATATTTTCAATATGGGGCGTGTGTTACTATGAAGCAGCAGCACCCTTTGTCCCAGTTCTCACAGATATCTTGTATGAGTTGCACATCATAATTTCTCCAGTGTTGCACAGTATTGTACGCCAGTGAAGGAGACACCAGGTTCCTTGAAATCAATAAGCAGTTGGCCCAGGTAATCAAAGAACAGGGTGAGCAGCCCTTTCCAGCTGATGGCTGGCTCTCGAACTCCTTGGGACAAGGCGATGATGGATGGCATCACTGCATCATCAATGCTCTCATCTCCAATTCCCAGTGGTGGCACCAGCTTTCATCACTGCAATGATGTGCTTGAGGAATGTGTTGCCTTCAACATAGAAATGCATCAGGTGCTTCAGGCAAACAGCCATCCAGTTTGCTGTTTGTTTGACATTCAGTGCCCAGGTATCCCCTGGCTGTAGACATTAAAGCACCCTAACTCTTGCTACATAATGCGTTGCACATTTCTGAAGCTGATGCCTAGACCCTTTGCTAGCACATAAATAGTTATGCGCTAGTGCGCTGTAGTCACATCATCAACTGTTCATTTGTTGTTGGCCATAATGAATGGGGCTGGCCTCCCAGATCGACTGGTATCTTAGGACGAATTGTGATCAGCACGAAACTTGTCAGACCATTCCACAGTGATGATCTTCAGCAGACATGCTGCACAGTACACATTCTTCATTCTCTGATGGATGTCTGCTAGTGTTTGTCCTTTGGCATCTGAGAAAAGAATAACAGCTCATTGGTCCTGTTTGGATGCTTTTGGTAATAACATTGCCATAGTTCACATTTCTACATTTCCTGCGCGCACATCAGAAAGACATGAATGCCACACTGTCACCTTGCATTTCAGTGCCTATAAACCCGCATTGGAGTCATGCTGGGTTCTATACATGCTGCAATAATGTCCTCAAATGGAATCTTTTGGTCACTACTTATATTTTAAACATTTACACATCATTAGCGTGCAGTGTTGAAAGAACACTTTATACAATGTTATTAGACAACACTTTTTATAAATTATGTCCTTTATGTGTCCACCATTGTTGATGCAGTTTTTGACACCGACATTCATCATAAACTTGTGAAATGTGTCACTGGTTTGTTTAAACACTGGAAACAATCTGTGTGAGGCGATCATGGACATTTTGGCTGTGTGAACAGTTGCACCATCCTGCTGGAACCGCAATGACTGTACACGGAAATTCTATCAACATATTTCCTGCATTATGAACTGTTGCAAAATAACATACCAGTCTGATGTTACTGCAGCAGTGTCACCTGCATCATTCTTAAAAAGGTACGGACCAGTAACAATGTGTGCATATTTGCCACATGACATATTAACTTTTGCACTATGATGTGGTATTGTGTGGAATGAGAACTTATAGCTAAAGTTTCATTTGATCACATAATCCAATAAATGAAAGTGGGTCTTGTCACACCTAATAAAATTGTTGAGAAAATTGGGTTGAGTGTTGATCATCTGCAGAAGCTGTGTACAGAACTTGTGACATCCGTGTTAATCTCTGGGCTATAATTGTTCCTCCACTTGGAGCTTGTAGAGATGTAAATTAATATCCAGGCACAAAATCTGTTGCGGACTTCTGTCCAAGTTGTTAAGGACTTGTGAATGCTGGCAAAAAGATTATACTGTACTTTGCTGAAAAGTGGCTGTTACATTTGCGATGTTGTCCAGGGTGCGAACTGTACATGGTCTACCTGGTAAGTTACACATTCATTGCAGATGCTGAAGCTCTGAACCCATTTCATAACTGACTTCTGTGGTGAAATGTGATGATTCAACCAATGTCAAAATGTTGCTGATACAAACACTGTGAGTGTGCAACACTGTTATCAGATTTGAAGACTGTTTCAATTGCAAACCAGTTATGTTCATTTGGCCATTAACTCATACCAACTATTAGTGCTTTGAACCTTGCTGTGCACTGGTACCAACATCAGCTCTCTAGGGAAGCACAATTTAAAACCAGTCATTGTTTCTGCCACAACCTCTACCATCCTATTCATCATTCTGCAAGCCCATTTCACTTTTAGTATTTTTCTGCACAAGCTAACAAGCACATTTCAGAATAGCCCAAGTTTTTTTTTTCTTATACCGTTCTTTAGTGGTCATACATTTCCTATGTGTATACATGAAATGGTAGTACAACATGGCTTTCCTTTGTTTGCTGGGAGGATAATTGTCTCAAGATTTTCGCAAAGTGTTTGAGCACTTTCTTTTCTTCCTCGAAGAGGTTTGGCACTGGTGAAACAGCTCTTGTAAGTGTATGGTGTATTTCATCCCATATTTTCTCCACATGTCAAACAGGAGAGAGGAGGAGAAGAGTGGGATAGGACAGAGAGAGAGAGAAATTATAGAAGACAATGATTCCACAAAAGTGAGCAATAACATTACCACCACCACCACCACCACCACCATCAGTCTTTTGACACCTACTATTGGTGAAGGATTCCTCTAGACTTTTCCATGCATCATAGTTGTCAGCTATACACGTCCAGTTCACCCCTGCATGTTTCCATTAGGCTACTATCTTGGTATTTTCTTGTCTCTTGAATCCAGCAAAGAACTTCCGTGATATATCTAGATTCTGTCATCCTGACCCACTCATCTTCATTTTCCATTTTCATTACGCTTATGTCTTTTATGCGATTCTGCACCTTTATCATTTTTTCTCATTTTTCTTAAAAAAAAATTTAAAAAAGGACCTGTCTGTGCTATTAATTACCAACATGAATCTCTCCGTTGCTCACTGATGTTTCCTCATTAATGGTTGATTTGTCACTACAAGTCAGTCACTACAATAAGTCAAAAATGGTCATACACACTGATTGTAAGTATTTCCTTTCCATACTCATCATCACATCATCTATAGTCTCCATGTCCTGGATGAGTCTCTTTAGAACACGTCTCACCATATTTTCCTGTCCTTCCAGCATGTCTCTCTCTCCACCCTGTCTCACTCTTCTCCTCCTCTGTTCTTCAGGCACTCCTTCACTCCAGTGATACATCAGTTCAATCTCTCAGTTTTCCTCTAGGTCTCTTGCCCCCTGTTGTCATTTCATGACCCTGTCTGTGTGTCCTGCCAACTTTTAAAATGCTCATAAAATATTAATAGTGATTTTTTATGCTTTTGTGGAATATATGTACTTTAACTTCAATACAGAATACCAAGGATTTTTTACCGGCACGCTATTTCTTTCAGTAATGTCTTGTTTCGATATGTCATTTTTATTAGTCTTAAACTGTATAATATGGTTGTTTGATACATTAATATTTATGTCACTTTACATTAATATTTATGTCACTTGTGTTTATTCGTCAGTTGTGTGTCACATATCAAAGAAGTATTTTCTGTTTCCACTGTCTATTAAATCTTACATTGTGCTGTGTACAGTCTCACTTGCTCAAAGAAATTTAGTAAATGACTGGTTTTAGATGCCAACCATCTGTTTTCAAGTTTATAAGACCTGAGACTACTGACTATAATGTTTCATCTTATTGTATGAAAATTTATGTTTCAATAACATACAGGAATACAGCAGAATAATGTTCTTGACAACAGCTGATATTTCAGCAGATGAACACCCTGTCCTTTTCAAGGCACAAATGAAGTGAGACAGCTGTGCATGGCAACTTAAACCTTTGGCACCTGGGCCTAAATCAGCCAGGAACAAAATATGGCTTATGCAGGGAAACACACACACTACAAACAACTGATGCCACTTCACAAACAAATCTACTGAACACCAGATGTTATCAGTAGTGAAATGTTAACTAACAACTGGAGAGTAAGTAACACCAACTCTGCCCCCGTGTTCTTTGACTTGGGAGAGAGCACGGTTCCAGGCAGAATCTGAAGCAACATCTTTTGTCTCTATTAATGAGTTCACTTGCTGGTTTAATCTCAACAGCTTCCATGGAGCCAATCTTACACAAATCCAGATCACCCTGTACAGCCCCTCAAAGGGCCTTAATCTTAGGTGGTCATCAATAAACACACTTCATGCTATGGTTCCTCAGAATATGACTAATGCTGTAGGAAACACTATCTCTGTAGGCCAAAAAGATCATAAACACAGGTGAAATCTAATTACTTTCATCACTCTTCTGATTGTTAATTGATCAGTAGCACAACATGTGTCTGATATGTCTTTCACTATCACCATTGTGATTATAGGTAACTTCAAGCTGAGCAATTCTGCTGGAAAACTGTCAGAGACCAAAATAATGTGGTCCCTATGAATCGAGATACAAAGAATCCCTTCACAGTGAGCCACATGGTAACAGCCCTTAACCCGAATTACCAATATTTTTGAGTTTGTTAGCATCTGTAGCTTCAAAAAAACTGCAAGGAAATTAGCAACTTTAATCTCATCCTTTTCTATAATCATTATATAAATCTAGTTTTGTGTATAAGTTGCTTCAGTTCCTAAAGGTAATTAATAGATAAAAAGCTAAAAGAAAATCAGCATACTTGTCTTAAAGTAGAAGGCATATTCTGAAACTAAGATCCAGTGACCAATCTTTAACTGATTGTAGGCCTGAATGAAGTTTCATGTGTGCAGCACTGTCTACCAACTCTCTGGAAACTACTGCAGTGTTGGTTTGATTCAGTAGTTGTTTGGCATTCAGTGAGAGCAGATCGTGATGGCTGAGACAGTCATGTCATAGTTTCCACAAGTTGTGAAGTGTGTGTGGTGTGTGTACTGTAAGACCTTCGGTACACACACCATCAGATTATTTGACTTGTCACTCTAACGAAGTAGGCAAGTGTCAGCAATATGTCTCGTGGTCTTATTGTGGCGTGCTTATCTTCTGCCGTTAGGTCAGACGATAGAAATGCCACTTGCATGCTTAGAGTAGCAGATTGATAGTGACCAACTTTAAACAGAACTTGATTAATTTTCACACACATTTATTAAAATAATAGCAATCATAAACCTTACTTAACTTGATTCTGGATGCTATTTACAATTGACAATCTGAAGTTCCTTTGGTCTTGGTACGTTAATCTTATTCTCACATATCTCTGATACTTGACAAAGTGTCTATACATTTCTCTTCATGCCTATGTACAGGAATATGATAATCTTATTAGGCGCAGACTGAAACTTGACTACAGACTAATGCAGACTGACTAATCGGAGGTCTGTACACTCGTTATAATACCTCGAGTGTTCAGGTATTACTGCGCAAGTGTGATCCGCGAGGAGAAAAGGTTCTACGTTAGCAGCAATCTCATTGGCTGCGTTACATATTAATACACGGATCGGCGGAAGCAGAATTTGGTCCGTCTCTAAGACAGCGCCATCTCGTAGTGCGGAGACGGACGAACGCTGCGCCTGCGCTGTTGCGCTTAGCGGGGCGCGCTCTATTGGGAAAGTTGTGTACGCGCTGACTACGCGGAACTATGTACACAACAGTGTGATTAGACTTTTGCTGGCAAAAGGATCTTCAGCTGCAGAAATCCATCATGGGTTATGCCTAGTGTGTGGACCTCAAATAATGAGTGACAATGAGTTCAGAAATAGTTTTGAGAATTTCAAAATGGCTGCACAGATGTTCATGATGAACAGCAGGGTGGCAGATCCAGTATTCAGACTGATAGCATTGTTGATCAAGTGAATGAAAAAGTTCAAAATGACTGGCTATTGACAGTTGGTGGTCTGCCCAATGAATTCCAAATGTTGTTCGGATCTCAATTTACAGAATTGGCTCTGAATGGCTTGGATATCACAACTGTATGTGAGGTAGGCTCCAAAATTGTCCACTGATCAGCACAAAGAGCAAAGAATGCATAGTGTGTGATAGATTTTGGAACACTATAGACAAAATGGAAATTATTTGTTTGTGCATGTTGTTGCGGGTGAAGAGACGTGAATATTGCACACCAATGCCAGACTGGAACATCAGTCAATGCAGTGGCATCATTCAAGTGCATCCAAACCAAAAAAAGTTCAAGCAATCTCTGTTCCCCAATCGAAAAATGATGGCTACCATATTCTGGTATGAAACGGGTGTCCTTTTGATTTATTTCATGAACTGTGGATCAACAATTACAGCTGATGTATACTGTGAAACACTAACCAAACTCAGACACGCGATCCAAAATGGCACCATGAGAAACTATCATTCGGCATAATCTTCCTTCGCGACAATGCACACCTGCACACTGAGCTAAAACCAAGGAGAAGATTCAAGATTTTCATTGGGAAATTTTGAGCACCTTCCATACAGTCCTGACCTTGCACAAAGTGACTGTTTCCTCATCTTGCATTTGAAAAAGTGGTTAGGTGGACATCCATTTCAAAATGACAATGAATTCAAAACTGGCGTTACCAGCTGGTTCAATTCCCAGGCTTCTATGCAGAAACTGGCGCAACATCACAGTAAGTGTACAGATGTGAATGCCAATTACACTGGGGAACAGCCATTTTGTTGTCCTAGATCTGTGACTTGTTCTTAACTAATTTTTGGTCTCTGAATTCAAAACTGTTAACAGTTTTTCTCTATCACGTCAAGTTTTTAAGCTACAGGATACTCTCTTTTTACCCTAAAAGTCATTAAAACTGGGCATACAAAGGAAAATAAAGTTGGTACAAACCAAACATAGAAGAATATTAGAATATTTTATTCATTCAAAGGTTATTATAATATTCAAAGTTACATTGTGTTTATACAAATAATAAAAACAAAGATATTAGGGTACAAATTTTCTCTTATAACTTTTCCTACAGTGTTCCATTTGGGGACATTCTCACTTGATGCTCCAACAGTAGTCAGCTATCGTACTGACATCCCATCTACCTTGATAACTTGCTTCCATGACGTTCAAATCTTGGTGGAATCACTCACCCTGTTCATCTCTAACAGCACCAAGATTTTCTGAAAAGTTAGCAAGATGGCTATGTAAGTAATGCAGTTTGATACTCATGTTACAGTCAAGCTCTCTAAAGCTCCCTAAGAGTTGTTGAACAATTTCGATGTAATTCTGGGCTCATGTATTTCCTAGAAAGTCCTTGACAATACTTTTGAATGCTGGTCATTGTTTCTATGAAACGTTCATCTTTAATAAGTTGCCAAATCTGTGTCCCATCAAAGACACCAGCGTTCATCTTCTCATATGACAAGCTAGGAAATGCGGAAATGATGTACTTGAAACAGTCCCCTTCAGTTGACAGAGCTCTAACAAATTGCTTCATGAGACCTAGTTTTACTTGCAAAGGCAGAAATATAATGTTTTTTCCTGTCGGCAAGTGGATGATTTACAATGTTTGGATCACCAGGTTTCAGGTCAGATTTTAGTGGCCACTTTGACTGCACTCAATGCTTCTTACGAGCTCTGCTGTCCCACATACACAGAAAACACAGATACTTGGTATATCCGTGTTGCTGGTCAAAAAGGGAAAAAACCCTTTTAAGGTCAACACAGATGATCCATTGGTGCAACTTATATTGCAACACGTCAGTGACCTCCTTCATGCCTTCGTATTTTTCATGCAATGAAAACTGAATGGCCTATTGGGACTGAACCGTATAAATTTCCATTGTGGAGGAGAATACACTTCAAGCTACATTTTGAGCTATGTATAAACAATCGCCATTTGGTTGCGTTATAGTCTGAAATTCCCAATTCCTTCATTAAACCAGGTATATTGTGGCAATACACAAATCCATCAACACACTGAAAGAACTGCAGAAATGCACTTTCTCTCAATCGGAAGTAGGTGGTTTTAGCTCCTTTTTCTAACAAGTTTTTTTCATACAGTCTTGATGCTAGAAGCTCTGGTGCTTTTTTGGATAGTCCCAAATCCCGTATCAAGTCATTTAATTCATGCTGACTTTACGAACAGAATCATTGTCACCTTTAAAATCTTCGTCGCTACGGTCACTTCAATCTTTGCCTGATGCATCTTCATGTGTTTCCAAAGAGGGTAATTCTTGAAACACTAGCACTGGAATTTCAGCTGAATGCGGCACAGGGCGTATAGCTGACTTTAAAGTAGGGTAATTGGGTTAACGCCAAATCATTGGTATACCAAATGGAAGTTTATCGTGTGTGCCTTTTGTCCACATTCTCAAACCCTCCACACACTGCTTGCAGACTTTGTGAGAAGCCCAGGATTTATCTTGGTCGCCAATTTCTACTTTAAAATAAGCAAAATAGGCTTCTCTGACAAAATTACTGATGTTTGTCCGTTGACTGGGAATGGTAAAACTGCCACATACATAACAAAACGAATAGGGGCTGTTTAAGCACTTACAACGGGAACTACCAGCAGCAGACATAAAGAAACTTTTTCGTTTATATATATATATATATATATATATATATATATATATATATATATATATATATATATAAGAACTAAATACTGCTAATCTTGTGTAAACACAAATTCTTGCACTATGCGTTGGAAACCGGCTTCACTATATCAGAGCAACAAGTACCCCTGTTTACTACAGTGTCTCATGCTTAACTGACCACATTAGTCTAGACAGTATGAATCTAAAACTGTCGCGCGGTGTCACTATCCCCTCCAGTTGTCACTGGTTTAAGGTTCGCCGAAAGAGTGCAGCACTGCTTTCTGTAACAAACAAGTTACCTGTCAGAAGCGTCATCGCATGCGCAACAACTGTAGAAACAAAACTTGACATGATAGGAAAAAACTAATTACAGTTTTGGAATCAGCATGTCCATTTACCTCTAAAACAGCCTAAGAATCGAAGTCAACAGAAATTAAGTTACAAATCGTTCCCCAGTATTATGTGAAAAAATAAAGTAGATATGTAGTAAAATATTACTGTCAATAAAAACCTTTTCTGATAAGCTTACTTTCTTTTCTATTATGTAACAGACCATAGTTTTGGAATATATCTCATAATTTGTTTATTCTTCTATAAGACATTGTATAGCCACAGTGCAGCCCCCTCTGTGATTGCTGTTCTCTTACAAGCTGAGGTAGTTGATGCTCATGAAGAGCTGGAAATCACCCTGACTACATCAGATGATTAGAAGCTGCTGCAAATGTGCATGTTGGCTCCCAAGAGTCATGTACCAGAGATACCAAAGGTACCTCAGTTACTGTCATCTTCTGTGGATCATGTCTCCTCTACAAGAAATACTGCATCTGTCACTACTCATCCACTTGAGTGTGAATGGTGTGTCAGTGGTTGGGCTAGGTGCCCTGTACAGGGGAGACAGGGTCCTGTGAGAACTGAGGGTGTTCGACCCACCTGCGTAAACAACTGAAACTAGAAGTGAGCCGTTAGGACACACTCCACCTGTTAGGAAACCTACTGTGCCCTGTACCTAGAGGAGACAGACATAAAAGACAGCTGAAAGATACGGCAAATAATGGTGTCCCTTAGAGAAATGACAGCAAGGGGTGGGAAGGAACCATAATGACTCAGTGGGTATTCTCATTGGCCTTATTCAGCATGTTAAAGAGACTATCCTGGCAGCCTTTGAGGGAACAGGTTGCAACCAACTGCAGATTGTGGTGTACATTGGAACAAATGATGCCTGTTGTCTGGGTTTGGTGCTCATTGGAACAAATAATGCCTGTCATCTGGGCTCAGAGGCCATACTTGAATCCTGCCAGCTACTGGCAGATAAGGTTGAGAAAATCAGCCTTACTCACAGAGAATAAGTGAAACTCACAATTTGCAGCATTGCCCTCCGACTGATTTTGGTCCCCTGGTTCTAAGTCAAGTGGAAGGACTGAACCAGAGACTTCAAAAGTTCTGTGAAAAACTAGACCCTGCCTCCCTGGACATGTGCCATAAGCTTGAGGAGGCTCGTTAACCATTCTGCCTGTATGATGTGGCTTGCGCACATGGCACAGCAGGGAGCAACTAGCTGGCTCACAGTGACATATGGTGGGAAAAGGAGGGATGAGGGTAAGGTAAGGGAAAGGGGGGGGGGGCAAGATTACTTCACAACAAGTCTTACTTCTATGAGCAAGAACGTGCTGTTATATGGAGATGCATTGTTACATGGTGGATGTTTAATGTGTTTTGTGGCAAATTTATTTTCTAAGCGTGTGTTAATGAGAAATGACAATGAAATGAAACATCTCCTTTAATATTTTGATGAAGTGAAGATATGGGGTGGCTAAGTACAAGACATGATATTTGTTGCAATTGATGCTGTCTTATGATGAATGATGTCTTAGGGCGAAAGTTAAATTAACAAACTTACTTTTCATTAAAATTTTATTTAAATGTTAAAATTGTGTTGGTGTGTCTGACCTTTCCTTTGAAGTTCTCAACCTGGCCATCATCAACTTTTCATCAATTATTAAAAAAAAATACGTACTCTCCACTTCAAGCGCATCACTGTAAGTAAGTATGTTCACATCCAAGGCTGTGCCAAATGTAACTAATGTTCATTCCTCTGAAGGCAGAAAGGAACAGCCAAGGGGAATCCACAGGAGATGCTAATGAAGCAAAGATACCAACAACCTGGTGAGGCGTCAGCAGGAAGACAGTGACACAGGGAGGCGAAGCTTGACCAGTGTGACCACTGAAGGCATGATGGTGCCAGAGGGCTGGGAGGCATCAGCGGGTGCTGGCAGCACTGGCAACTGTGGCTCAACCAATGCAGCCATCAGGGAAGTGATAGTGCCAATGGCAGATGTAGGGTTGGTGGGGTGCCGGCAGCACTGGGAGAAAGGGCTTGACTAATGCAGCTGTGGGTGTGACAGACTGCAAATTCAATGGGGCAGTGGTCACTGGAAAAAGTGTGAAAGCAGCAGAAAAAGGGAAAAGGGGCACATTCTTAGACCAAAGACAATGCTGGGCAGTGCTGTGGACACTGAGAGGAAGAATGACCAGAAGGCCCAAAACAAAAGGAAGCTATTTTGTGAGTGTGCTTTGCACCTGGAGTGTGGACAGTGGGGCCATCCAGCAGAAATGCTATAAGCTACAAAACTGTGTGTGAGGATCACAAAGGAGGACTACTAGTGTGTCTTGGGATATGGAAACAGTGGTCCAGAAAGTATACTGTGCTTAGAAACGCGTGAATAGCAAAAGACCGGCAGGAAGTCCTCAAGAAACATAAACAAAGACATCGTGGAAGATGGCCATGTGTTGGAGCATAGGAAGGTTCTACATTGCAGGAATGGAATGCCAAAGGTGTAATGCATGTGTAGGGTCATGAAAAAGATCTACGGCACAGGAAATAAAATGTGGAATGTGGAAGATTAAGTACTAATGGAATTGAAGGAAACAACATGTTGTACAGGTCTCCCAGAGGAGAAGAGAAACAAAGCCCTCTGACACCCTCATTTTGAAGACCAACTGTGGCTGCAGCTTATTGGTGAAGGCATAAAGTGGTGAGAGCAGCACCAGCTCGCCAATACAAGCTCAGTGTCCAGATAAGACATGGCAGCAGCTGGTTTAGGTTGGGGAATGCAGACTGTACCGTTGTCGCCAACTTATATATCCTTAGTGGCATGCACACAACTGGTGCTGAAGGCATGATTGCCAGGTACCATTTAATTAGACTTTTTTTTGCAAAACACATAAAAGCAAAGTCCAAAATATTGCACAGTCTGAATAACACAAGAAAAAATCATCCTGAGGTGATATTAGTTGAACAATCAAATCTCATGGTGGAATCAGTTGTGGCGGTCACTACTGAAGAAAAGTGCACTGAGAAGGCTAGCATCGGAAGAGGCAAAGGCTCAAAGGAAGATGCCTGGTGGATCGATGAGGCTGATGTGGAGTGTAACCCCAGCAGCTGCTGGCGTGACGTAGTGGTGTGGTGTAATGTAGATGTGGTCCCTGGCCCAGTCTCACTAAAAACTCCAATTTGGGGCCCACTCTGCAGCCTGCATAAAGCCCAGAGTGTGAGTGTATGCTTTTTCTAGTGATCAAGTCACAACTTATGTAGGCCGCAGGTGGAGGGACATAATTGTAATTGGTCAGCTCGTATAAATACCGGTAGTATCAAACAGTGGAAAATCCTGAATGGAATAATGACAGTATTAGAAAAGGATAGTTGCTACTCACCTTACAGCAGAGATCCTGAGTCGAAGATAGGCACAACAAAAAGACTGTCAGCAAGTAAGATTTCAGCCGAAAAGGCCCTCAAATAACCTTTCAGTTTTCACACAAATGCAACTCAGACAAACATGCCCACAATCTCTGGCTGCTGACACCAGACCAGACCAGCCAGAGACTGTGGTCATGTGTGTGGTGTGAGTTGTGTCTGCATGAGTGTATGTGTACATGTGCGTATGTTGCCTGTTTTTGATGGCGGCCTGTTTGGCCAAATGTTAACTTACTGACGGTCTTTTTGTTATACATATCTGCAACTCAGCATCTCTGGTAGGTGAGTCGCAACTATTGTTTTCATAATATTGTCTAAATATTAGTTGTAACTCTTTGTAGAAATATGAAATGGAATGACTGCATAGGATTAGTAGTAGATAAAGCAGGTGGCACACTTTGGTTCATTGGTAGAATACAAGGGAACTGCAACAGTCTACAAAAGAAAATGCTTACAAATTACTCATTCAATCCACCCTAGAATATTGCTCAAGCGTGTGGGACCCATACCAAATAGGATGAATTGGGGATATTGAATATACACAGAGAAGTCAGCATGAATGGTCACAGGATTCTTTGACCCATGGGAGATTGTCACAGAATTACTGAAGGAACTGAACTAGTAGACACATGAGGATAGACACAAACTATCATGAGAAACCCTGCCTGCGAAGTATCAGGAACAGCTTTAAATGATAAACCTAGGAATACACTACAGCTCACTGCATCTTGCTCACATGGGGGCTGTGAGGTCAAGATTAGCTTAATTGCTGTGTGCTCAGAGGCATTTAAAAGGCAATTCTTCCCCTGCTTCATACATGAATGGAACGAGAAGACTTTCTAATAATTTGCACAGTGGGAAGTGCCCTGTGCCATGCATTTTACAGTGGTTTGCTGAGTATGGATGTAGATGTAGAAGATAAAAACCAGTGTGAGTTGGCTTTCTGTAAATGGCATACTCCAACATAACATCCTGCCTCCTCTTGACCAACACATCAAGGAAAGGAAGACAGCAATCCATGTGAAACAAATATTTAGGTAGATAAAATTGAGATGTTGTAAAAGCTGTTGCCAATTCTCAATGCCATGAAGCCAAATAATAAAATTATCATCTACATATCCAAAAAGGTTTCAATGTTTTCCATGTGTCTGGTAATAGAACAGGTCATTAAAAGGTAAGTGGATGTCAGTATGTGTTGAAACTGGTTAGTTAATTGAAAATTGCTGCTTGACACCTGAAGCTGTTTGTTTAAAAATTATTCTGTGCAAGTGAGATTGTGTACTACACATGTTTTCACCACTTCTGCTACTGTGTGTTGTCATGGCAAAAATTATTAAATCTTGAATCAGTGTTCTGGGTGATTGTCAGATTGTCTTGTTTCCAGAAAGCAAAAGAACTTCAACAGCAGTTAGACGAAGAGAGGAAGAGGGTGGAGAAGGAGAGACAGCTTCAAGAATGGAAAAGAAAGAAGGAAAGACAGGTACTGCTAAGCCACAGCCAAAGACAAGTTTGTCAGTTTACTCAAAACTATAAATGTGTTTCCTTTTTAGATCACAAAATTACTAATAATGTAAGTTGGTCTAACACGGGAAGAAATGCTGAAGATATGTTTAAGAAATATGTTGAAATGTATCAAGAAGGTACATATTTTTTGTTCCAAGTTCTAACCACTAGAGAAGTTAAATTTTTGTTGTAGTTTTTTATGTCTGCTTTCAGTTTTATAAACTAACTTGTCCTCTTTCTCTCTCTCTCTCTCTCTCTCTCTCTCTCTCTCTCTCTCTCTCTCTCTTTTTCTCTCTCTCTCATTTAAGGCTCAACAAAAAGCAAAAATTGAGCAACAGAAAGAAGAAAGATTGGAAAAACAGAGAGAAGCAGTTCTTGAAAGGCAGTTACGGGAGTTGTTTGAAATAGAACAACGGGCAGCAGTAGCTAACAAGATGCTCAAAGCTTTCAGGTGAGGTGACGGCTATAATTAGTGGTTAATGGTCTACAATTTCCCTTTAGATGGAGAACAAATCATCATTGTGCAATAAGATCTATAAATGATATAATATTTCACATATTGATTTCAAATCTACATTGACAATCTCCTGTAGTCTCGTAATTTTTTTTCATTGTTGTCAACAACTAATGAAATTTCAAGAGATGCCTTATTTGTCTGATATGTCTCATAACTGATGTTAGTTTGTACTATAGTAGTAAAAAGTTGATTATGGGATGTCATATTCCACTTAGGGCTGTAGAAGTTATTTATTGCTTTGAAAGGGTCAAACAAGCTGCAGACCCATATTACAAGTGATTGCAGAATAAATACTTCTGCAACCATAAGCAGAGTACAACATCTTTTAAGCAGTTCCCACCAGCATCTGCATGAACCTTAACATTTTAGTATTTTCTGTCATTTGATGTGGCAGTAGTGTTTGAATAACATTTCTTGTGAAATAAAGCAGACAAGATGAATCATAAATGTAATAAATTACAACTTTGCAACTATTTTTATGATTGCAATTTACTTTATTCTTCTCTTTTTGGATCTAGGCCACGTTTGTCCACAGTAAATGCAGTAGAAACTCCTCTTACTAATCTTCTTGATGATTTTGATAACAGTTCCTGTATTTGTGTCTTACTATTAGATCTGAGCAAAGCATTTGATGCTGTGTCACATTAAATTCTCATAATTTAGCTAGTGTGCTACGGTATCAAGAATAATGAAATGACACTCTTTAGATCAGGGATGGCCAAGAACTCTGCACATCTGCTGAGCTCTTTGATGTGTGTGAATCTCCCTTGCAGGGCTGTATATTTCCTCCACTAGCATGCCTGCCAGCCCGTGGGATGATAGGGAAAGTGTACCCACAGCACTTGATTGCAATGCAGTTGTGCAAGGAGCTTTGAAAGGCTTGCATGTGGCTAGGTTTCACATTTCTTGGCAATAGAGGTCACAAACAAAATAAATTGTTGGTATTAAGTTATGGAAACTGCAGGTTGGGTATCAAAAGAGATAGATTGCTACTCATCATAAAGATGACGCATTAAGTTGCACGATGAAAAGACACTTGTACATTATCTTAGAGTCAAAGCCTTCACCAAAAAAGGACACACACACACATTCATCCACACAAGCAAGCACACTTTTTATACACTCACGACTGCCACCTCTATGTAAAATGGAAGCATCAATCTGGAGGGGAAGGGGAAAGGGAAAGGATAGCAGGTTGAAGATGGGAGGAGAGCAGATCCTCTCTTCTATCACCAGCTTTCCTGATGGCGCATTTATCCTTAGAACACATTCTCCGTTCCCAAAATTTTACCTATGGTAACATACTGTCACCACACCCTGCACCCAACAATTTCCAATCCCTCTGTCCTGTCACCTCTTCCCTATTCTCATCTTCCACCTTCTTTGTGCGCCACCCTCTTCTGATGCACCCACCTGTCTTTCCCCTTCTCTGCTCCTCTCCTGTTTTACTCATCATTTTTCCACTCCACCCTTCCCTGCCCCACAGCCTCCCAACGCTGTGCCTGTTGGCAGTTTAGTCCTGGCATGCTCCACCAGGCAGCATTCAGTACTCTCTTCTATCCCCACCCATACCCTGCAATCCTGTCCTCTTCCCCACCCCATCCACATTGGTGCTTCCGTTCTACATGACAGTTGCATTCCGGTCCAAGCTCCCGGAGATTGTGGTCGTGTGTGCATGAGATGTGCTTGCCTGTATGAATGAATGTGTTTGCGTTTTCTTTTCTGAGGAAGGCTTTGGCGACAAGTTAATGTGTGAATGTACTTTCACTTTGTGTGTTTCGACTTAATATGCTTTCCTTATATTGTAAATTTTCAGTATTATTTAATTATTTTTGGTTCACTAAAGACGCAATAAAATTTATATCTTGCACAAACTGTCAACGTGCTAATAGATGCAAATAGTTTTGTAGATTTTTGTCACTCATATTACCACATAAACATGACTTGTTTAGTTTCATAACCAAACAAAAATCCTTTCAGTCACGTAAGTCGATCAAAACATTGATATCATATTTGCAGTTATGGAAACATGAGAACTCTTACCAAGGAAACCTTTGTAGAACTCCTGGAAATTTTCATCATAAAATAATTTGTCTTTTAAATGAGAATTACATGCAGATCAATCAATTCCATCGGCACATTCATGTATGCACTTTCAGCTGAAATGGCAAATAGTCTTGAAAACAGCTGAAAAACTGATGGGGGACTGGCAGTGTCCTGAAAACATTTAGAAAACTGTTCCTGTAATTTTTTCATTGACACACTGAATTCTTCAAAATTAACGCCATTGAGCTTGGGGAAATGGACGGTGTTTTTCGTCAGACATTGTTCCTTCCACAATGTGCTATTCTCTTTAAATGTGTCCACGTTCCCCATCAAATCACAAATAAGTCACTTCTCACCTTGCAGTGTCTTATTGAAGGCAGCACACAGTCAAGTCCACTTAAAATACAAGGTCAGCAATCCATTGTGGATCTTCTAACTTTGGTTTCTGCTTCAGAAATTCAACAATAGCAGGTCTTAAATCGAAAAACCATCTGGGACACGCCACTTCATGTTAATATGTAACATCTCTACATTGTTCATTCGGTTACATTGAAAACTGTTGAAACTGATGGTGTAATAATACATGCAACTTCAGATAATTTACGGTTTCTATCACCAATTTCATCACGTGCTCCATGTCTGCAAATCTAGCACAAAATGTTCCTTGACAATGAACAATGAAACCCATACAAATCATCTGTTGATCGTTGTAATTTTCTGCTCTTTCATAGGCAAATAAATCTTCAAATAATTTGTACATGGTGTTACAATGCTGTTCCCTAGCAAATTTGCAGTAATCATCGATTATTTGACTTCATCATAGATATTGCGAATTCTCACGCTTCTCTTCAAAACAGAACTGTGATTCTCATTCATTTTTAAACATTTGTGACAGTAGATCACTAGACTGACTCCTTTTGTGCAAGCTGCCATTGGACTTTACAACTTCCTTTATACTATGAGCAAATAGCAGAGGATAAACATTGTTTATCCTATGATTTTGCCAAATGGAAGAAATTCATACTGACCGAAAAATGCTGCACCAAATACTGAAAGAAACAGTGTCCATTGCATTGCTAAATTAAATGCCATGCTGTATCAGTTCTGACAAGGGAACCTCCCCATCGCACCCCCCTCAGATTTAGTTATAAGTTGGCACAGTGGATAGGCCTTGAAAAACTGAACACAGATCAACTAAGAAAACAGGAAGAAGTTGTGTGGAACTATGAAAAAAAATAAGCAAAATATACAAACTGAGTAGTCCATGCGCAAGATAGGCAACATCAAGGATACTATCGGCTCAGTAGTGCCATGGTCCCGTGGTTAGTGTGAGCAGCTGCGGAATGAAAGGTCCTTGGTTCAAGTCTTCCCTCGAGTGAAAAGTTTAATTTTTTATTTTGAGACAATTATCAAAGTTCAGGTACTCACACATAATTAACTTGACTCTCCAAAATTCCAGGACATGTTCAGATTTGCTTGGACATATGCAGGATTAGACAGTCTACACACGCAAAAATTTGAAAACGTTAAAAACATATGTTTTGACAGAGCACAGGGAAAACTGTGTGACTGTGAGACTGTTGCATTTATTTGTTGCAGTTTATGTGACAAACTCTTATGTTTTCATCACTTTTTTGGGAGTGATTATGACATCCACAAGAAAACCTAAATCGGACAGGGTAGAAGAATCTTTTCACCCATTCGCCAAGTGTACAAGTTAGATGGGTCGACAACATATTCCTGTCATGTGACGCACATGCCGTCACGTGTCATATAGAATATACCAGAGGTGTTTTCCTGTGGGGGAATCGGTTGACCCATGACCTTGCGATCAAATGTTTTCGGTTCCCATTGGAGAGGCACGTTCTTTCATCTACTAATTGCACGGATTTGCAGTGCGGTCGCAAAACACGGACTTTAAACTTACTACAGTGAACAGAGACGTCAATGAACAAACGGACAGATCATTACTTTGCGAAAATAAAGGAAGTAAAAATCTTCACTCGAGGGAAGGCTTGAACCAAGGACCTTTCGTTCCACAGCTGCTCACGCTAACCACAGGACCACGGCGCCACTGAGCCCAGAATATCCTTGATGTTGCCTATCTTGCGCATGGACTACTCAGTTCGTATATTTTGCTTATTTTTTTTCATAGTTCCACACAACTTCTTCCTGTTTTCTCGATAGATCTGTGTTCAGTCTCTCAAAGCCTATCCACTGTGCCAACTTATAACTAAATCTGAGGGGGGTGTGATGGGGAGGTTCCCTTGTGAAAAGGACCGAGTGAATCTGAGACTCACTGAGTAGTGCAGAATCAGGCTGAGCCCCAGGCCATGCGCTTGCAGCAGGTTATGAATGCATGGAGTTTTGCATGCTTTGGCTGACACTGGCATAGATCGTACTTGACTAACAGAACTCAGGTGTTCATGGGAAATAATTGAATGAAATGCCCTACCAGTTGTTAGAGGTGTGCCGCAAGGTTCACAGTTTGAACATTTCCTTTCTCTGATGTATATGAATGACATGCATACTTCCTTGCTTCACAAGGCCATAATATATGCTGTTGATACTACCCTGATCATCATAGATAACAACTTGGAGAAGGTGGGAAAAAAACCTTGAAAAGTCTGCCATATGGCTCAACAATAACAACCTTACCCTAAATAGTAGCATGGCTGTAACTATGTATTTCTTCCTGCACAAGCTAAATGAGAAAGTAAATAAGTCTGTATTAGACTTCTTGGTATCCACAGACTTGGAACACCCACACTGAACAATTTGAACTAAACTATCCTCAGTAGGTATTTCTTTTCTCTCTCTCTCTCTCTCTCTCTCTCTCTCTTTCTCTCTCTTTGTTAATCAAATTAAAAGCAGTAGTTAGTGAACAAATGAACAGATACTATTACTGTATCATTATGCCTTATTTCAGTCCCGTCTGCAACATGCAACAATACATTTGTGTAACACTCCTGGTGCTCAGTGTCCATGTGGCAGAAGAAAGCTATAAGAGCAATTACAGGAATTACATTCTGAGAATCATTCCAAAAGCACTGTAAATATCTAGACATCATACTGTATGTTCTCATTATGTTAAACCATGTCGTCTTTCCACCAAAAGAAAAGAAAAGAAAAAAAATACAGCACTATTAATTCAAATTAGTTTTAAACACACAGAAATGAATGTACAGTGGAACCTGGCTATAACAGCATTCAAAGGACCTTAAAATTTTTGTTTTTATAAATGAGTGCTGTGGTATCTGAGATTTGTATTTTCAGGTGGTGACAAATGGGAAAGAACAAATTTATTGAGCGTTGTTTTATTTTACATACAGTATTCACTCTTAAGTTTACGTGAATACAGTGTATACAGCAGTATGTCAAGTACTCACCAAACTTCTTTACCTAGGAGTGAAGTAATCAACTATTTTACTCTGCTGTCTACTTATCCAACACACAGTATCTAAATTACATTCTATGTTGATTATTTCTTTTGAAATTTCACTGCTCCATCCACTAGTGTCATAGAACATGTTCACAATTTAATGGCCTCTACAGCATCACTCAGAGCAGGGATAGGCACTTTATTTCTTTCTTCTTCCTCTTCTTCTTCATCTCCCTCGCTCACTTTGTGGCCACTGTGGCCCTGATTCTTCACTTCATTTGCAGTTTTATCTTCAGTTTACACTTCAGTTGTAACAAGATCTTCATTTATTGTTGCATACATTTTATAGTTGCACTGATTGAGAATATCACAGGTGATTTCTGGCAGCAATGCAGATTCCAGCAGATCGTCAGTGTCATCAAATGTTTCTTCAGTTGTGGTAGCATTTATTTCTTCAGTTGTGATTCCACATGACGGAAATAGTTCTTGAGAGTGACCTGGCTCCCAGTTTTTGTATTGCATCTGATTGCATCCTTCAGTGTAGTAGAATAACCCTGGTTTTTCTCAGTGCATCATTTTCAGTAATATAAGCTTACGATAGTGGCATTTCAGACCTGTAATTACTCCCTGGTCCATGGGCTACCATAAGTTTATTGTATTGTCAGGAAGAAAAACAATCTTGGTATTCTCCAGACCAGAGAGTGCAGGATGTTCTGGACAGTTCTAAAAAAGAACCAGTATCTTCCCAACATCTTATTTCAGCAAATTCCCTGTTTTTTAATTTCTTGCTAACTGCTTTCAGCATAAGGACACATCACGTGTACTGTTGACGAGTTCTGTGATCGTCACCACTATTGTAGTATGAAAGTGCCTGGGTAACAATGAGGTGAGGAGTCTATACTACACCTGTTGCTGATTGTAAGGGTACAAAATCTCTCTTACAGTATTGCTTTTATATCCATGTTGTGTAGTTTCATATAAATGAACTAGCAGAACAAGTTGAGAATTAGAGTGTTTCTTGTTATGGAGATAATTATCTTTATTTCAGTTTTAGAATTGTTTCATTTTCATAGTCTGCAGTTTTTGTACTCTTGTCTGAGGTATTCCTTTCGAACTACGTACAGGACCAACAGTAGTCTGGCAGCCCATGACATCATCACAAGTAGCAACAAAGAGACCACAGGCTGTGCTCAGCTCCCAAAGAATACCAAAGATCAGAACATAGAACTGACAAGAATGTCAACAGAAAATTCAAGTGTTTCTGATGTGAGAACAAGATTAGTCAGTCTTGCTTGTGTATATTCATCTATGTTATGAAGAAATAATAAACTGTCTGGTACCACGTGCTGCGGAATTTGAATTCCCGCCAGACATCATGGACGTCGAATACCCCTAGAGATCTCTGCATCATCGTGCCGTAAGCTGTGGTGGCGCGCGCGTACTGGCCTGCATGTAGTGTGAGGGCACCGCAATGGAACACACGGTTCCAGCAGCCAATAGCGGCGCCCCCGATAGAGTATTTAAGAGCCGGCCTCTCACTCTGCCAGCGAGCCTAATCGTTGTGTGAGTCTCGACACATCGCCTCTACAAGACAGCATGTTTATCGTACTTTGATCTCGTTAATCGTGGACGTCTTGGATTCGTTTGGTTGTCTCTGTCACCCCATTGTGTCTTGCATGTTGTCGTCGTGAGGTCTTTCTCCACTGTCTGTCGTTGTGTCACGTCCGTCCTTTCCGTTCGTTTGTTCGTGCACGGGCTGCTCTCCGTTAGGTACCGCTGCACTTTCTCGGCCACCCCGCGACCGTTCCGGTCATGGTCACGACAGGTTACAACAAACTGTTATTCTGTATTTGAGGAATGTTGCTACTTCTTTAGTAGAGTAGTGTGACACGAAACAAAAAAAGGGTTTTGTCAAGAGTCAGTCAGCGTTTGCTGTTTGCTGCACTGATACAGGATAGTTGAAGATACAAGATAGTTGAAGACCCTCACATGATGGAAGGGCAAAGAGAAGAATATGCTATGTTCCCATATTACACAAATTCCTTCTACATACAGTAATTCTTGGAAAATCTTGCTGCTAACTCAGGCAGAAAATGATGTTACATATGAGGTATATGCATATATATTTGTTGTATGACGCAAGGATGAGAAGTACGTTCCGTATGAGGAATATGGCTGTACCGCAGAAATCACGACGCTATTGCCAAGATGTCATCATAAACGATGTTGGTATAAGAAGGTTCGACTGTATATAACAAGCTACCACCATCAGTGAGTCTTACCTAGTGATGTTTTTGAGACGCACCTTCATAAATTGTTAATTGATAAGCATGTTTACAATGTTAAGGTTTTTGAACGTGCATAGTGAATTTTAACTTCACATTCGCTTGTATTGCTCAAATCCATCATTAACCAAAAAAATTAAATTAAGACAGAAATAAAATTTAGTTACTTGGTATTTCTCAAACTTTTATAGTGTAAACAAAAAACCTCTGAGTTGTATGCTGTAGATTGTGTATATTTTTGGTTTACAGGAGACCACTCATTGAAAAGAAGAGCCATTAAGTCATTGATAGGCACACAAAAACAGAAAGAAAAGTTGCTAGCTTTTGGAGCAGTTCTTTTCAAGCTAGAGTAAAACACACACACACACACACACACACACACACACACACACACACGTGCATGTGTGCCTATGGCTCTACCACATGGTATTGGCTGGACGAACAGTGCCAGTGCTGCATTTTGGCAGGTGGACTAGGTTGTGATGGGGCCTGTGGGAGGTTGCTTGAGTAGAGGGAAAAACAGGTGGGAGGCAGGAAGAGGGATTAGGGGTAGATGACTAGTGGCTCAGAAGGAGTCAACTGATTTGTCAGCTAGAAATACAGGAGAAGTCGGGAGGGTGGCAGGTACGTGGGTTAGGCATGTGATAGCACGCTTATCAGAGATGGTGGGGAGCAGTGGGGATCGAATTGGAAGGGGTTGACAAGATGGCACAAGGGGAGACTTGCATGGAGGGTGTGAGGACAGTGGGTTTCTGGAGGTTGAGATTGGGACAATTACGAGAGCAAGGATGCATTGCAAGGATAACTCCCATCTCCAGTGATGAGAACAACCTTGCCCAGTGTGCTGAAGGTCTCACAAAGGCCTTCATAGTGTTATGGTCTGAGTCGGCAGCTGCTATGTTCTGAGGGACCAAATGTTATGCCCTCATTGCTAACGATAAATGGGTGGAATGTGGCCAAAGTGGTATGTTGCAGCAGGAATCTGTACAGGCAAGGAGACATAAATGCACTTTAATTAAATACATATTACTCAATTTGTGTGTAAGAACTGCTACACAATTGACAACTTGCGGCAGGCATGGTTAGATATAAACAAAGGCCTGAGAAGTTCACTGAGTGTTTGCCAGTAGAGCTAATTATCAACAACTTGGTGCAATGTTTGGCACCAGCAAGCAACATGGAAGTAATCTTAAATAAAAGACTGGTTCACAGGTGCTTATAACGCTCTCCTGGTGGTCTTCATTGGTCAGCGATCTGAAGGCTCTTCATTGGTGGCAGTATTCAAAATGCTGCTCTGGGTGCCCACAGGAATATTCAAGGCAGCAGCTCCAGCAGTATTGATAAATTATGATACTTCACATAGAAAGGCACTACACCCCAAACCTTACCCACAAACAGATTTCCTGTGTCAGATCCTCATACAGCTTGAATCATTCAACCACTCCAAAGAATCAGCTGCAAATAAGCACCCCCCCCTTGTCATCCTGTATCACTATGGACTGGAACCGTTGCACCATATTCTTCATCAGGGCTTTGGTTATCTCTCATTACATCCTGAAATGAGGGACATTGTACTCAAGATTCTTCCCACCCCACCTAAATGGTGTTCCATTGCCCACAACATGGATGTAATATCCTAGTCAATCCCTGTGCCACTCCCACTCCCAACACCAAAGCAGACCAAGGTGCAAGACCTGCCCAGCCCAACTACCCTGCACTTCCTACTTCAGTCCTATCACAGACTTGCCCTAACACAGAAAAGCTTTTTATATGACTACTACCAAGCAGCCGTCCACCAAGATGAATGGCCACCGCCAAACTGTTGCCAAGAACAAAGTTGACACATGGTGGCACAACATGCAGCTGCAGCTGAACTTAACATACTCAATTTCAGTGGCTGCTTCACAACCTGGACCATCTGGATCCTTCTTCTGCCACTAGCTTCTCTAAACTACACAGATGGGAGCTGTCCTTGCAACACATCCTTCGCTCCTGTAATCTTAATGATCTCAATCTCCGGTAACCCACTGTCCTACACCCTCCACCCAAGAATTTCCCTTCCTCCATCCTGTCACCTCTTCCCAATTCACATTTCTGTGTGCCTATCGATGACTCAATGTTTCTTCATTTCCGTGAGTGTTCTCCTGTAATCCAAAAGTATTTACATTCTACCAGAACTTTCCTACAACATAGAGTGTGTATAGTTAAACGTACTTATCAGTTCCAAGTGCAATTCGACCATTACTCATGTAAATTGAAACATTAAATATGATGTAAAACACTTAGATATAAAGCAAAATTCTAGCTATAAGATAGAGAAATATTAAATGTGATGCAAAATTGAAGAATAGTAAAATTTTGCACATGTTCGCTAATGACAAAATAAATAAATAAGTAAACAAATAAATAGTCAGTAGTATGCCACATCTTTACCTACATGCAGAAAATTTTCTGATTTTTCTTGCCAGGTTATGTTACTGCATCCACTGCATCATTGTTCAAACATACAGAATGAGTTGTGGCTGCCTATGCATAGTGGCATTCTGTAAAGTAAAAATTAATAAAGATCTTGTTTCTCCAGCTTTACAGGCTTTATAGTCTTTACACTCCTTACTATTAAAATTGCTACTCCAGGAAGAATAGCAACTAACAAAATTTTACTTATTGTGCATATACAGTAGAGGATGTGGCAAAAATCATTTAACCGGAAATGCAGCGCAGTGTTTTGCAAGTTTAATGTTTTATACAAAGTAATTTCTCCTACTGAAATAGTTCAAAGTGTCCTCCAACATTACCTAGCCAACTGACACATCATTTAAACTCAGACTTACATATCTTGTACCATAACTCCCCATTATTACCAAAAATGTTTTCAAATTCACTTTCAGTCACAGTTCTTAAATGCTATATATTTAATGGTTTTGTAGCAAAAATATTGTCTTTCAGTATCCTCCTCACTGAAAACTCACACTGTGTGATGTCTAATGATCTTGGAGCTCAATTGATTTCATGCCACTTTCCTGTCCATTCTGAAAAATTACATCCAAAATAGGACAGATGTGTAATCTGTAGTGTGGTAGAGCACTGTCTTGCTGCCAAATGAGATTGTTTCATACAGCTTCGTGGAGAGGGTCATCATCTAATTTAATAACAACTTCCCCCAACTTTTCAGGATACCATTCTGCAGTCACTGTCTCATCAAAAAAGTAAGGGCGTATCAGTCCTTTGCTGCATCTACCAGCAAAAATTGTAACTTCAGGAACCAGAATGAGATTTTCACTCTGCAGCGGAGTGTGTGCTGATATGAAACTTCCTGGCAGATTAAAACTGTGTGCCGGATCGAGACTCGAACTTGAGACCTTTGCCTTTCGCGGGCAAATGCTCTACCAACTGAGCTACCCAATCACAACTCACGCCCCGTCCTCACAGCTTTACTTCCGCCAGTACCTCGCCTCCTACCTTCCAAACTTTACAGAAGCTCTCCTGCGAACCTTGCAGAACTAGCACTCCTGAAAGAAAGGATATTGCGGAGAGCATTTGCCCATGAAAGGCAAAGATCCCGAGTTCGAGTCTCGGTCTGGCACACAGTTTTAATCTGCCAGGAAGTTTCATATCAGCGCACACTCCGCTGCAGAGTGAAAATCTCATTCTGGAAACATCCCCCAGGCTGTGGCTAAGCCATGTCTCCTCAATATCCTTTCTTTTAGGAGTGCTAGTTCTGCAAGGTTCGCAGGAGAGCTTCTGTAAAGTTTGGAAGGTAGGAGGCGAGGTACTGGCGGAAGTAAAGCTGTGAGGACAGAGTGTGAGTTGTGCTTGGGTAGCTCAGTTGGTAGAGCATTTGCCCGTGAAAGGCAAAGATCCCGAGTTTGAGTCTCGGTCCGGCACACAGTTTTAATCTGCCAGGAAGTTTCAACTCCAGGAATGTTTAACTACTCCTCACTAACAAATAATGAATTTTCAGAAGATCAACACAAGCAACTGTGTTTGTTAACTGTTTCATTTAACTTAAAACTTGCTTCATCAGACCATAGGATTGCTACGAACAGGATCATCCTCATTCCTCATTCTGAGTGTGTAGGTAATATTAGCTTATAAGGCTTCAAAGGTAGTGTTTTTAATGTTCTCCATACATTTCTGTCAAAAAATTGTATTTCCTTAAAAACTCTTCAAGTAGATTGTTTTGTATGGCAGAACAAATGCCTTTGCAGTGAGCTGTAGTTTCTTCAGTAATTACTAATTTTGGGCAGCCACTGCACATTTCTGTCCATGGTCAGATTTTAGCTAAGCAGTTAAGTAGTATCTCCTACACTGAATTTTGTTTAAAGAGTGATATCAGAATTGGTATGTAATCAATAGTGACAATCTGAACCTTGCCTTTCATTGGCAAGTGCTCTACTGCATGTTGTGTCACAAGGCAGTCTACTTTGCTCTTGGCCACAGTTTGCCCAATAGTCAGAATCCAGTTTCCTCACACATAAGACACTTTCCAGAGTGAATTTTCACTCTGCAGCAGACTGTGTGCTATTTGATACTTCCTGGCAGCTTAAATCTATGTGCTGGACCAGGACTCAAACCTGGGACCTTTGCCACTCCTGGGCAAGTGGTCTACTGACTGAGCTATCCGAGCATGACTCATGAACCCCCCTCCCCCTCCTCACAGCTTTACTTCTACCAGTACCACAACTCCTACCTGACCCAGAGGGCACTGAGTCACTAAGGATAGCAAGAAAGATTCTGACAGACTCCCTGGTGGCGATGTATATTACTGTGCCTCAGCAGGTATGTTTCCCTGTCATGTATAGATGATACTGACGTTGTAAATTCCAGACAGAATGAAACAAAACTGGACAAAGGAGTGCTAGTTCTGCAAGGTACGCAGGAGAACTGTGGTGTATTGAAGATGGGAGGTGAGATACAGGGGAAGCATAGGTGATAGGGCAGGTTGAGAGTCACACTTTGACAACTCAGTCCTTAGAGCGCTTACCTGCCAAAGACAAAGGTCCCAAGTTCAAGTCCCTGTCCACAACACAGTTTTAATCTGCCAAGAAGTTTCATAAGACACTTTGTTTATCCATGTTTTAAGTGTTTAAGAATTTAACTCACGAAGTGTGTCAAGTACGCCAGTAAATGGGAATAGTAATGCTGCATGTTTATCCATCGCGTCCCCCACACTTTTCACTGTCATATCACTAAAGCAAAGCTGTAACTATGTGCATGAGAGAGTCTGTGCTCGAAGTGATGGGACAGCATAAAGCTAAAGAGTTTGTTGAGGTGAAGCAGTGTGGGGAAAAGTCGCATGCTGTAGAAAAGATTTCAAGGCTTTGGATTACTACAGAAAGTTCACATATTGTTCACATTAAGTATGATCTGCAACTCAGTAAGTCCAGTGTGAGAACTAGTATTGTGAAAATATGGAATCGCTATGATAAACAGCTCGATGTTCAAATATCCTTAGTGTAACATGACTTTCTAAATTTTACTTGCAGGCTGGAATGGTTGTGGAATTTATGGGGCACAGGGTGGGGAGGGATGGGTGCAAGGCTGTGGAAGATGAATTCAGCTCTAGTTAGTTTAATATAATATGTTGGTACAACTACTGAGATCTTATGATCCTTTATTTTTCATTTCTTATTGCATGTTTTAGCAGTGCAGCCATTAAATATAGTTAATGTAATTAAGACATTTGTAATACTGGAGTACTATTGCTATAAATTGTAACTGCTGATACTGTTGTAAATAATAAGTTCCTTACTGACTGAATGTAACCCAAAAACATATTTACTGCAGGCAGCAAGACCAAGAATACGTGTTGCGTCGCTTGAGTTGGAAACAGCGAGAGAGAGACCGCAAAGAAGATTGTATTGAGAGGCAGGAGAGGCTGAAGCGTCAGGTATCAGTGAGTGCAGAACGTGACCCACAACGTCTGCTGACACTGACGGAGGGCTGGCGCAATCGACTTGCGTGCAAGGACCTCGACCGCCCTCCAAAAAGTGCACCACCTTTACACCTCCGCAACATGCCACATTTGTGAGTACCTTATAACTTACTATTTCGCTTAACTGAAATTTAATGATAATTTAGTGCTAGTCGTATAGAATATCCATTATTTAATAGCTAATCCGAGCCTTTCACTCAGCACATTAAAGGAAAGTATACTGTATTTTCATTGTTGAAGCTTACAGTTATACTAATAACAATTCACAGAAAGGAATCTTGAACACTGTAACCATGGTGCATCATGCTACACAAATTTTAATCTCTTCCAACTTTTATATGGTCATAAAGTACTATTGTAATTTATTTGTTGTAAGAACTGACTCCTTAAAGTTTTAGTTGTGCTTACTTTTTAGTTTCTAGGAAACTGTTACCTTGCACACAACTTTTCATTTGTGGCATATTTAATAATTATACGAATCACTCTATTTTGGCTTGAAGCTTCACTTCAGTTTATACAGTTCATAATTTATAAAAACTTCATGCTGTAAGGCCACCAATGTCAAATGTCTCAGAAGAATATATGGGGGGGTTTAGGATTTTCCATCTCTTCAGTGTCTTAGTCATTAGAGATGGAGCACAAGCTCAAATTGGGGAAGAAGGCATGTTAGATATTCACAGTATCCTTTTCAGTGGAACCATTCCAGGCTTTACCTTTGAACCGCCATCCTCCCAAATGTGAGTCCAGTGTCTTACCACTGACCCACCTCACTCAGACGTAGGCAAAGCTTAAAGAGCAAATTATGTTAATCCTGGTGTGTGCTTGCCCCTGCAGAGGATGGCTATTATTGGTCACTTCTGCGTCTATGAGAAAGTGTTTTAAAATTGCTGAAACATGGAATGGAACAATCATATCTTCTGTTTGCTTTCATGCATTACAAGTAGAAGCTTGTGAAGCAAGGTCAAGATCAACATGTACTGTTTCAGCTAACTACTTCTCTCACTGACAGATTGCACTATCACATGACATTTCATTTATTGAGTACCAATTAACAAAAAATGCGGTACTGTGTGTGGGCAATGGAATAGGAAGTTGGAAAAAAGTGTGGCTCAGTTTACATGTGACTTACATTCTTCTTCAAGAACACTCACTTGCCACACTCCCCCCCCCCCCCCCCCCCCCCCCACACACACACACACACACACACACTCTTAATCATAGGGGGGTGGACACTTTGCTGGGAAATCATGCTTAAAACTGTTAAATATCAGTAATGAGTGACTGTACTTATATAATCATTTAAAACAACAATGCCTCCATTGTAAGAAGAGAGTTTGTTTAAAAACTACATGCCATAATGCAAGAGACAAACAGTAATTGGATAGATAAAAAATCTACTCACCAAGCAGCAGCTGAATGCACACATAAAAGATTGTAATTAGGCAAGCTTATGGAGCCAGTGGCTCCTTCTTCAGCCAGTAGGATTGAAGGAGAAAGAAGATGGGTGGAGGAAAAAAACTGGAGAGGTCTAAGGAGAGGGGTAGATTTTGGGAAAGTCACCCTGAACCATGGGTCAGGGGACACTTATTGGTCGGTATGAGAAGGAAAGACTGATTGTTGGGGACTGCACCAGATGAGATTTGAAAACCTGAGAGCTTAGAGGTGGAAGATAGGGCAATGTTGTAATGCTAGTTCCCACCTGCAGAGATCTGAGAAACTGGTGTCTGGAGGAAGAATGCAGTTGCATGTGTAGTTCAACAGGCACCGAGGTCACAATTGTCATGTTGTAGAGGATGCTCTGTGAAGCATCTGCACTAGCAGAATAGAAATGAGGAAAACACAAGTCCAAAACAATTTATTGAACTCATCAAAATGAAACAATAATACGATCTCCAAAAGAACAGCAGACTTGATCCCAACTGCGGATCATCACAAATACAAAATAACAAATAATAATACTAAAGACCCAACTCTTCATGGGGAGAGATCACAGTCAAACAATTCTACAATGTCAAGAGCTTCGTTGAATATACCAAGTCCATCCGTAACAGATCGGCCAGCTAGAAGAGGTGTCTAGCCCTGGCTGCTGGGGTGGCAGCCTCTGATATACTTCCAAGCAGTGTGTCGAACTGCCCTTCGCCAGCAGTGTGCCACCGTATAAAACCTGTTTGGTGGCTGTATCTGCGAGAACTATTTGCTATCACGTGCCTGGCATAGCAAAGTAGTTCCTGGGCTAGCTGCGACCTCTGGTGAAGCTGTTCTGCAGGCTCCGCGAACAGGTAGCGGACCCTGACAGTCGTTGGTGGAGAACTGGTGATGTGTTGTGGTCGCCAGTAAACATTTGTGTTGACAACACAGATGACATAGGTTTTCCTGGTGAATATACGCCCTGTGACGCAGGCATCCAGTGTTGATTGGATGTGAACTGGGATGCCGATGCAGTACGCGCTATGGTGTCTAAAGTGGGCAGCCACAGTACCCTGCAACAGGATATTGCATGTTACCAGTATACACCCTCTGCCTATGCCCATTCATCGTAACTGATAATTTGGTTGCAGTCACGCCATAGTAAAAGGGAACAATGTTTACGTTGCAGCTGGTATATGACGTGTTGTTTCTCAGGTGACTGGCTCTTTCTTTGATAGTATATGTTTTGACAGTTAAAGGGCTGCTATAGGTGGTGGTAGGAGTGTGCATAGGGCAAGTCTTGCAGCAGGGATGGTCACAGGGGTAGGAGCCAAAGAGTTGGGAGATGGGTGCAGAAGGAGCATAGGGTCTGACAAGAATATTGCAGAGATTGGGAGGGCAACTATTTTTCGCTGGGCCCCCGTCCCTCTTCATTGTTATAAGATATAAACAGTGTATGAGTTACTGGATTTGCAACCTTTTCTCATAGCTAACAGCTGCTTCCAAATGCAGTTCAAATATAATCTGGCCAATGTTTCTTATCCCTGCAGACAGTATCACTCTTCTCATGTTGAGTTTCCCCAAACCTCTGTGATTGGGAAAAATGCTTTTGGGCAGAGTGGAGGAGGGGGGGATATACAATCTCAAGATCAAAAGTTCTTGGCTGAGGACAGACCAATCATGGATTTTTATGATACTTATTTTCCTGTCTTGTGCTAATATTTTTATCACTATGTTTCTACCGCACTCATTATCCTTTAACCTATTTTGCACATTATAATCTTTGATTGTTCCTATTGCTCCTTCTAGTGCCAAGTTAACTAATTTTGAACACTGTAGCAGATGCACCACTAACCTATCCATTTCTGGTAAGGATCTCCCATTCATTTTTCCCCACTTATCATTTGGAGTACTTCATTTTGTGCTCTGCCTGTCCACATAGTTTGTACATTCTTCTGCAGCATCACTTTTCATATGCCTGCAGTTTCTTCTTTGCTGGGTTTCTGATGGTCCATGTTTCCCTGCCATAAAATGGTCTGCTCCAGATTTAAGAAGTTTCTCACTCAGCTCCATGACAATAATACCATTAGAGCTCTTTAAATAAACAAAGTTTTCTTGACCGGTGCTTGCTTCCTAGATAGGAAGTATTGTATCATGCTGAATTTTGATGTCGGTGAAGTCGTTATTTTCCTCCCTACTACTCTTCATTGCCTTCATGTTTGCTTTTTTAATCATCAGACCATTTTCATTACATTCTGTTTGTCTCTTCTGTATTGTCTGTCTGCATCTTTTCCTACATTTTCCTGCCTGCCTATATTGTACACTCGCTTTGCCCATGCAGACAAATGTTGTCATGGATCACTGTGTGTGTGTGTGTGTGTGTGTGTGTGTGTGTGTGTGTGTGTGTCTTTGTCTTTGTCTTTGTGTGTGTGTGTTTTATTTTACTCTATCTCATCAAAGGGAACAATCTGGAAGCTAGCAATTTTCCTTGGTTTTGATTGTTCCTATCGACAGGTCAATGCTTGCGCTTTTCTCATCACATACAATAGTGGCATATCTGCATCCCAAACAGATTACATAAAGTGCAACAGCTCCTTGCATAAGGGCTCCGGGGACTGTACGGAGAGTCCAGGTGAGCCATTAAACCATACAACACTGACTCTTGATAGTATGCTTAAAATGCCACTTTGGAACAGAGAACACAAAAAGAAAAGCACAGAAATAAAATGGTTTAATCTTCAAAGCTCACAAGGAATACCAAAGGTATCTAAGACTACAGAGTACATGGGAATGTATAACGTTAATGGGAAATACACTAACCCTGTCTGGGATGATTTCCACAGCTACATAATAGCTACAGCTAAGGAAGTCCTCTGTCCAAAAAGGCCTTGGAAAGACCAAAGGTACTGACCGACCGTTGTGTAATCCTCAGCCAACAGGCATCACTGAATGCAAATATGGAGGGGCACGTTGTCAGCACACTGCTCTCCCAGCTGTTGTCAGTTTTCATGACTAAACTTGCTGCTTCTCAATCAAAATGCTCCTCAGTAGGCCTCATATGTGCTGAGTGCACCCCACATGCTAATAGTGCACAGCAGACCAGGATGGTCACCCATCCAAGGGCTAGCCAACCTCAACAATGCTTAGCTTCAGTGATCTAACAGGAACCAGTGTTACCACTGTAGCAAGACCATTGGCATTAAGGAAGTACTAGGTGTTACCAAAGGCAAGCGATTGTCAGACAAAGACCCAAGCTGGTACCGAGCGAGGTGGCGCAGTGGTTAGCACACTGGACTCGCATTCGGGAGGACGACGGTTCAATCCCGTCTCCGGCCATCCTGATTTAGGTTTTCCGTGATTTCCCTAAATCGCTTCAGGCAAATGCCGGGATGGTTCCTTTGAAAGGGCACGGCCAATTTCCTTCCCCATCCTTCCCTCACCCGAGCTTGCGCTCCGTCTCTAATGACCTCGCTGTCGACGGGACGTTAAACACTAAGCTCCTCCTCCTCCCAAGCTGGTAAAACAGCAACATCAAAAAACAATGTGCAACAGAGAAAACATATTTCAAATGCAGGATCTAATTGCTTTGCTCACATTCATGCCAAAAAAGAGGCTAAGAGGCTGGTGATTGTCTTAAAAGCAACAACAGACGCAAAACAGCTGATAAACATTATAAAATACTCAAAACTGTACTATCATTCTCCATATGAACTTATTTTTGTTCATGTGTTGTTTTAACTTTATGAGTGTCTGCTTTCAACTGATCAATCTTTTTGGTAAAAATCCCACTGTTTCATGCCTGGTATGATGTGGCCAACCCATGTGTTATGCACAGGAACAATTTGCTTCACAAAAGAAGTTGTATTCCCTTAAAATAATCACAAAGCAGAGAAATTCATTTTCCTATGAACAAGCATGGCATCCACCTTCAGCTTTCTCACACTTAATTTGTGATGCAAAAAGTACCATACCCTTTCTTCTGGTGTGCCAACAGCATCAGATATTTCACAAATCTTTAATCACTGGTCACAAAACACCATACTGTCAATTATCCACACACCAAATTTTAGAATGTCGAAAATGGTGACCAAAATCAAGTAGGCTGGCCTGTAGGTGAATCGGGTGCCAGACATCAATTCATTGGCAGGTTACTCCATACCCGCATTCAGTGATGCCTTTTGGCTGAGGATTACACAGCGGTCAGTCGGAACCTTTGGTCTTTCCAAGGCCTTTTTGGACAGAGTACTTCCTTAGCTTTAGCTGTGGAAATCATCCCAGGCAGGATTAGTGTATTTCCCACTAATGTCGTACATTCCCAAGTACTCTGTAGTCTTAGATGCCTTCGGTATTCCTTACGGACTTTGAAGATTAAACCATTTTATTTCTGTGCTTTTCTTTTTGTGTTCTGTGTTCCAGAGTGGCATTTTAAGCATACTATCAAGAGTTGGTGTTGTGTGGTTCAATGGCTCACTTGGGCTCTCCATACAGTCCCTGAAGCTCTTACGCAAGGAGCTGTTGCACTTTATGTTATCTGTTTGGGATGCATATATGCCACTATTGTATGTGATGATACTCTCTCTCTCTCTCTCTCTCTCTCTCTCTCTCTCTCTCTCTCTCTCTCTATCCCTCTTTATTTGAAAAAAAGCTATTGATGATTGTCATGTCAAAGATCTTAGGAAGCACCATGATATCTTCACCATGGGCATTTCCATGGACTGTAGAATCAGATGGAGCATGTTTACCCATGTTTCCATTACAGTCACCTGCAGTTATCTTATTTTCAGAAGAATATAAATTTCAGAAGAATAAAAATTTGCAATAGATCTTGTAAGTCATTCCAGAACTCAGATTTTTCATGATTTGTACATTTTTTGAGGGGTGTAAGGAGATACTGCAGTAAATTAAAACAAATAAATTGTGAAATATTTATTTTTAACTAACACAATGTAGCAGTGGAAAAGATGACTGAAAGGGTTCAGTGGGGGGAGAGTGGAGTGTATCATTTTGCATGTGACAAGGATGTTTTCAGGACTATTAATGCACTATTCTTAGATGATAAGTTCAAAAATTGTCAGAACTTTCATTGAGTTATGCTCATAATCTAGTATGAAAGTGGTTTATGAGTAGTGCCACATTGAGTTTTCATGATAGTATTTAATCCTTCATTGTCCAATAATTTTTAAAGTTTGTGCATGCTTTGGATTAAAGTTACAGAAATATGTGAAATTTCAGGGCTGTTCCAAGCTGGAGGAAAACACTGCAGTGAAGACGAATGCAACTGAAGATGTTACTGGTGTTGCAAGTTCTTTCTCAAGTAAAGACCACCTGCAATGACATTTCATCTGAAATATTTTTGTAATGTGATAAGTTATGAACGCATGTGATGAAGACAATATCCAGTGCATATTCAATTGTCTTTGTGTAGTCGCAATATATGACACTCAAGCAAATTGTTTGAGTCAATGTGTGATATTTGTGTTCAGTGGTGTGTTTTGTGTAAAAGCTAACTCACTCCATATTTGTAATAATTTAATGTCCTATTTAAACTTTCATAAATCTGTTTCAAATGATGTTTCATAATGTCTTTTTTTCCTGTTGATTATTTCCTTGTGATATTTTATATCAGTACATTTCCAGTGGTAATGTAGAAATAAACCTATTGCTTTGAACCATAAAGAGGATGTGTATAAGCTTCATTGGCTCATGAAAGATGTACACATAGAAGATGGATAGGAAACAGTTAAGTGTGCAATGTTCATAACTATCATTATTTTTTCAGTCTGAAAGTGTGTGAAGTGGTCCAAAACAAGAGAAGAGCCATCTTATGACTAGGTACTACGTACACATCGCCCCCACTCTCAGAGTATCGCCACTAATGCAGTAATCATGCACACAAAATGTATCACAACTAGTTAATTATTGTTTGTGTGGGACCACTGAAATGATCTGCTGGAATGATGGCAGAGCTGTAAAATAATTGTGGGTAACTCCCAGAGGAGTGCAGGTCAAGAAACAGGTAAAACTGGAGGAATGTAAGCACGTTTGCTAGGTTTCTTTGAAAGTCGACAGGGGGAAAGGGGGGGGGGGGGGCGGTGTCACTACCGTGAAATACCATGTTACATTTTGATACACATAAATTACACATTTCACTCAAGAATACAAGGAGATGTAGACAAAACTTCTTAAATAAAAATAACAGATGAATATTCTTTAGATGTGGATGTGAACCAAAGATAGAAGCTGTAGGAGGCATTTTTAACTGTCATAGAAGTAAACAGTAAAGACAAGTAACAGTGTAAAGAAAGTGAGATCAGATGATGTGTCAAGATAACAAACAGAACAATCTGAAATAAAGAAATATAAATAAAATGATAGAACATTTCACAGAAGGAATAATAAAGTAAACAGAACAGAAGCGTGTGAAATGCTCTTGTAAATATGCCTTAGATTACATTGCTGAACAATTACGTGATTAGTCTGCTGATTATGTGAAAAACTAATTTGTAACATAGTTAAATATAACTCGAATCTGGTAAGTCTCATTGACACATGACATGAGCAGTCTATCATTAATTATGGCTAAGTGTTAAATGTCAACAGCTATAAAAGCAGGTCTTTGTAGCAGCATCTCAAGAATAATGTGTATTTTCCATGTACCTGGGTCCACTGTTATGAATTTTTTGAATGAATTTTGCAACTGTTAATATTGAGCTTATTTTCATACTATTATAATATTCAACCTTAGGCCAGTTCAAGCACACTGTTAAAATGATTCTTATAAAACAATATTACGTCTTCAGTACATCATTTTTTAGTCAAAGCTAAAAAACAGTGACTAAACAGAATGTAAGTATTGCTAGATATAGCAACTTACTAGATATGTACATGATCTTTTAGGTCAATAGTTGAGGCATGATAGGAATTCATGATATTGTCACAGAGTCCTGTGATCATCTTCAAGGTCCCATTTGTAACAATTTATTTTGCCATTGAGGTTTCAGTTTGATCCCCATTAGACTGCAGTGTAAATATTTATTCTACAACAGACTTTATACTTCTGCTAACATGTTTGTTTAATGCTTATTTAGGCTGACCAGATTAGGGCCTTAAGGTACTCTCTTACGTCTGACCAGGAGCAACGACAAGAAAGAACGGAATTTCAAAACAGGAGTCTGTAGACAAGGGGGAGGGAAAAGTAGTGGGGGGAGAGAGAGTTGATGAGAGAATGCTGCAGACAAGTACCGTCAAACGGGGTGATTTCGGACATCGGGACGAATTTGGACAGTGTGGCTTATTTGCTCTTTGCCACTGCATAGAAACAAAAAGTTACATATTTAACGTCTGTGCGCCAGTTATTTTAAGCACAAGATTGCATTTATCGCTTTCCACAACTTTTATTTTGCGTCAGTTGTTTCCCTAGGTGAATAACTGACAAACAGTCTCATTGTTAAAAATCCATGCATTATTGTAAAGTGGAAACTTTGTATTGTTGCACCGAGTGGGAAGTTATTGTAATCATAATTGTCGACACACTCAGTAGCTAACAGCGTTGAGACAATTTCTGTACAAGCTTGTCGAGTTTCTTGTGAAACGTTATAAAATAATGACGGTTTTTGTAAAACTGTGCACTGAGTGGGGTGATTTTGGACAATGCCAAGAACATATAAGAGCAGGGGAGGTGCTACAGTACGGTGTAATTATGACTCAGAACTTTTAGATAAAGCTGTTCATGATATTCAGAGTGGTTAATTATTGTCTAGAAAAGCGTGTGATTTGTATAGTATACCTAAATCAACCCTACAAAATATAGTGCAGAAAGTACATCTGAAAAAAATGGGAGGACAGCCAGTGCTAAATAAATGCTAATGTTGAAGCAAGGAATCTTGAGGGCTGCACGTTGGGGATTTCCCTTCACTAAATTGGATATTAGATATTTAGTTAAAGGCTACCTTGATAAATCTGCCCGAAAAGAGAAGAAAGTTCGTAATAATTTGCCAGGAGAAGAATGGGTGCATTTATTCCTCAAATGACAGTCAGTAGATCTTTCCGTTTGGTTAAGCAAAAATATTAAACAAGCTCATGCAGAACTTATCTGTAATATATAAAATTCATTATAGCATTCCATATCACTTATTCGTAACAAAGGGCTACCTTAAAATGTGTAAAATGTCACCAAAATCAAATAAAATGCATGTAGAATTTTAAAAAATGCAGTAACTGTCCAAATTCTCTTTCTATATACTGTAACTTCGGACAGAGATTTAAAAAACATGTGTCCGAAATCACCCCAATCCATTGGGTGACTTCGGACATTTTATTTAACTGCCTCAGATAAATACACCTAAACATATGCTTTCTGGTTCTGGGATATTTTATATGTTACACATATACCCTACCTCTTCCATAACATTCAATTTAATCTAACAATATATACAATAGTTACAATCAAAATAACGACAAAACTGTGTGAAATCACCCTGTTTGACGGTATATGGAAGATATAGCTGTTGTGGTAGAAGATGGGCCCTTAGCTCTCTTTTTAAGTTTGAAAGGATTTTAGTTTCACTAATATTTTGAGGAAGAGTGTTCCTGATGCAGAAAATGATTTAGAGAACATGGCAGCATTGTGTAGTGGTACAGTGAGGAGTATACTTTGTTGAGAACAAGTATTTCTACTGTGCTGTTCAGATAGTAGTGTAAGGGTTTGCTTATTGTCATGTAGCCTTGACAACTGCTGATAGGCAGGAGTGATATGGCTGAAATAGTGTAAGTCACTAATGGATCACACACAAACATTCATTGCCAGTTCCACCCAGCACTCAAGAGGAAAAAGCTTACATTCTGTGTCTACTCTAATGGAGCATGCAAGTCGGCATTTACATGCTTGCACTTAGGTATAACTGAAGTTCAACAGTATGTAAATGACATTTCTGGTGGGAGATAATACGCGACACATCAATAATATATTATGAGAAGACTAATGGCTGCAATACTGATCCTTGTGGGATGCCTGATAAATTGTGACATCTTTCATCAAGTCATTATACACCATTGGTGATACGTAAGGTATGAGTGGAACCATTATACAGAACATTAAGAAAAATTTTGAGTTGAGCAAGTAGTTTATCAGACTTGACATTGTTGAAAGCTTTGCTGAAATCCAGAAAGCAAATAAAAGTCGACTCCTGTTTGTTCATAGCATATTTGAGTTCATCAGTTAATTTTATAAGAGCACTCATGATGCTGTGATTTTTCTGGAAACCAGACTGATATTCATCTAGAAGGTTATTTTGATGGTAAATAATTTGTAAACTGATTATAATGAATGTACTATAAAGCCTGTAGTGAAAGGGTTCTTTCATAGATTTCTTTTTGGGTAGAGGTTTTATGAGAACCTGCTTCCAGACTATTGGGAAGATGCTGGAGGTCAGAGAGTGGTTAAAAATGTCTGTTATTTTGGACATAGTAGGTTAATTAGGAAACTGGTTATTTCCAGTGTAACACTGTGTCCTGCAGCTGCTAAATGTATTGGTGCAATTAACTTCCTGGTCATATTAAAGCTTACGGGGTGCAGAAAAAATTATTCTTTTGTACTAACTGGTGATTCTTTAAGGGAATTGATAGTTTGCACTCTTGTGGGTTTGTAAAGTGAAGATGTTGGTGTGGCAAAATATTCATTCAGATCCTCAGTAGTAACTAGGGGGGTTCAGCTATGGATTTGGGTATGCCTCTTCCTAGCCTTGAAGATTTTTTTTTCTGCAAGACAGAGGACTTTGAAAGTCTTCAGTTAATGAGCAGGTGTACCTTCTCACAGATTGACTAACTTGGTTGCGTAGTTGCTTGTAGCTGTGATGATTCTCATAGTTGGGTGCCATTTGTAATTCCTGTGTGCTGTGTCTCTGATACTTGTAAGGTATTTGCGTTGATCAGTAAGATATGGTGCAGGTTTTCTCATGACACAGTTTGTTTATCGTATAAGTTATTGAATCTCTCTATGAAATTAGATACTTCATAATTTATGTCAAAGTTATTTCTTGCCACCACCTGCCAAGAAATTTGATAGGCATCAGCTGTAAGCTCAGACATATTCAAGTGCTTAAAACCTCTAAAAGTCACAACTTGCAGTTTGTTCTTTGGCCATTGCAATGAGTAAGTTATGAATAATACCTTATGAGCAGTGTGTATCAGAGACACAGCACACAGGAATTACAAATGGCACCCAACCTATGAGAACCATCACAGCCACAAGCAACTACGCAACTGAGTTAGTCGATCTGTGAGAAGGTACACCTGCTCATTAACTGAGGACTTTCATAGTCCCCTGTCTTGAGGAAAAAAAATCTTCAAGGCTAGGAAGAGGCATACCCAAATCCATAGCTGAAACCCCCCCCCCCCCCCCAGTTACTACTGAGGATCTGAATGAATATTTTGCCACACCAACATAATTTTTTTCTGCACCCCGTAAGCAGTTTACTCTATTTGGAGACTTGGTTGCAATTATGACAATAGATGTCCAGGTGTCTGCAGTATGATGAGTTGAGCCAAGTGGAAGCAGTGTAAGAATTGAGCAGGAAAGTATACGTGTGAATTTTGATATGGAAGGACTGTTACTTAAAAAATTTATGTTCATATACCCGGTTACGAATGTGTGTTCATACAGAGATTCAAGACATGAGAATGCAGATTCACAGCTAGAGAGCTGTCTGGCTTTGGGTGGATTGTGTATTACATGGATAAGACGCTTCCTGTTGAGAGATTTAGTTTCCATGAACATGTATTTGGGCTGTTTGTCCTTGTTTTTTTGGACATGAGAATTACCTTGGGTTCAAAAAATGGTTCAAATGGCTCTGAGCACTATGGGACTCAACTGCTGAGGTCATTAGTCCCCTAGAACTTAGAACTAGTTAAACCTAACTAACCTAAGGACATCACAAACATCCATGCTCGAGGCAGGATTCGAACCTGCGATCATAGCGGTCTTGCGGTTCCAGACTGCAGCGCCTTTAACTGCATGGCAACTTCGGCCGGCAATTACCTTGGGTTCAAATGGTTCAAATGGCTCTGAGCACTATGGGACTCAACTGCTGTGGTCATAAGTCCCCTAGAACTTAGAACTACTTAAACCTAACTAATCTAAGGACATCACACACATCCATGCCAGAGGCAGGATTCGAACCTGCGACCGTAGCGGTCATGTGGTTCCAGACTGTAGCGCCTTTAACTGCTCGGCCACTCCGGCCGGCAATTACCTTGGGGATCATGTTTGTGTGAATATATGTTACTACACTGCCACCTCATGTGTTATGTCTCAGAGAGATATAGCCAAGAAGACTTACAGAGCTGTAAGGGAAATTCAGCCTCAGTCGCATCTCCAATAGGTGTATGACATGAGGGCCAAGGTGCTGAAATATGCATCTGAACTCGGCAAAGGAGCTGGTAGAGACTATGTTTGCACAGATGTACAGCCATCGTGAATCGTGAATCATTTCCACTAAAATCCAGGCGGATAGGGAGAACAGCTGCCCTGAAGACTGGCATGGCCAGTGCCTAACTGTATGTGAGGGGGACATCCCTGAGGGGGGGGGGGTCTCAGAATGGAGCACTTCCTTTCACGCCGATCACGTGACACCCTACCTAAAACCTCTTAGCCAGCTTCATCCTGACTCACAACTTCTTCACTTTTGAAGGCCAGACATTACAACATTTAAAGGGAACAGCCATGGGTACCAGGATGGTCCCCTCGTACGCCAACCTATTTATGGGTCGCTTAGACGAACCCTTCTTGGTTACCCAGGCCTCCCAATCCAAAGTTTGGTACAGATTTATTGATGACATCTTCATGATCTGGACTCACAGTGAAGAAGAACTCCAGAATTTCCTTTCCAACCTCAACTCCTTTGGTTCCATCAGATTCACCTGGTCCTACTCCAAATCCCATGCCACTTTCCTTGACGTTGACCTCCATCTGTCCAATGGCGAGCTTCACACATCCGTCCACATCAAACCCACCAACAAGCAACAGTACCTCCATTATGACAGCTGCCACCCATTCCATATCAAACGGTCCCTTCCCTACAGCCTAGGTCTTCGTGGCAAACGAATCTGCTCCAGTCCTGAATCCCGGAACCATTACACCAACAACCTGAAAACAGCTTTCACATCCTGCAACTACCCTCCCGACCTGGTACAGAAGCAAATAACCAGAGCCACTTCCTCAACCCCTCAAACCCAGAACCTCCCACAGAAGAACCCCAAAAGTGCCCCACTTGTGACAGGATACTTTCTGGGACTGGATCAGACTCTGAATGTGGCTCTCCAGCAGGGATACGACTTCCTCAAATCCTGCCCTGAAATGAGATCCATCCTTCATGAAATCCTCCCCACTCCATCAGGAGTGTCTTTCCGCTGTCCACCTAACCTTCGTAACCTCTTGGTTCATCCCTATGAAATCCCCAAACCACCTTCCCTACCCTCTGGCTCCTACCCTTGTAACCGCCCCCGATGTAAAACCTGTCCCATGCACCCTCCCACCACCACCTACTCCAGTCCTGTAACCCAGAAGGTGTACCCGATCAAAGGCAGAGCCACGTGTGAAAGCACCCACGTGATTTACCAACTGACCTGCCTACACTGTGAAGCTTTCTATGTGGGAATGACCAGCAACAAACTGTCCATTCGCATGAATGGACACCGGCAGACAGTGTTTGTTGGTAATGAGGATCACCCTGTGGCTAAACATGCCTTGGTGCACAGCCAGCACATCTTGGCACAGTGTTAAACCGTCCGGGTTATCTGGATACTTCCCACCAACACCAACCTATCAGAACTCCTGAGATGGGATCTTGCCCTTCAATATGTCCTCTCTTCCTGTTACCCACGAGGCCTCAACCTCCGCTAATTTCAAGTTGCCACCGCTCATACTTCATCTGTCATTCAACATCATCTCTGCCTCTGTACTTCCACCTCTACTGACATCTCTGCCCCAACTCTTTGCCTTTACATATGTCTCCTTGTCTGTATATGTGCGGATGGATATGTGTGTGTGTGCGTGTGCGAGTGTGTACCTGTCCTTTTTTCCCCCTAAGGTAAGTCTTTCCACTCCCGGGATTGGGGTGCCTCCTTGCCCTCTCCCTTGGAGCCTGCATCCTTTCCTCTCCTTCCCTCTTTCCTGATGGGGCGGGCATGGGTTGCGAGGGCTTGAGTTTTGTGTGTGTGTTTGTGTTTGTTTGTGTGTCTATCAACATGCCGGCGCTTTCGTTTGGTGGGTTGCATCATCTTTGTTTTTAGACATATTTTTCCCACGTGGAATGTTTCCCTCTAATATATATATAAAATCTAAAAACCGGGAGGCTGTGGCTTGCCGGGCGAAGGCGTTGGTATGTTGATGTAGACAATAAAAACAATAAAAACCACACCCACAAATTTCAGGCTTTCGTGGCCTGTGGTTGCTTCGTCCGGGGGGGTGGGGAGTGGGGGGACGAGGGAATGTGGGTTTTTGGTCCCGGTGGTGGAAGGACTTATGTCTGCCTGTGTATGTATATTTGCGGATGGATATATATATGTGTGTGTGTGTGTGTGTGTGTGTGTGTGTGTGTGTGTGTGCGCGTGCGAGCGCGCGCGATTGTATACCTGTCCTTTTTCCCCCCTAAGGTAAATCTTTCCACTCCCAGGATTGGAATGACTCCATACCCTCTCCCTTAAAACCCACATCCTTTTGTCTTTCCCTCTCCTTCCCTCTTTCCTGACGAAGCAACCTTGGGTTGCGAAAGCTTGAATTTTGTGTTTGCGCTTGTTTGTGTGTCTATCAACATACCAACGCTTTTGTTTGGTAAGTTACATCATCTTTGTTTTTAGGTATAAATAAAAAATAAAATACAAATCAATGAATAACTGTAATGTAAAATCTGTGTGTGGCCCCTCATAATCTCTTCGCCCCCACCCCCACCCGCCCAAAATCATACCGTGAATATGGAAAAATGTTTGAAGAGGGTGACTTATTTGCTGAAACATCTGAGGATAAGAATTAAAAGTTAAGAATACAATAGTGTCATAGAAAGCGAGAAGCAGATATTAGCTTTTAATCAAATATGTCTTGTTCCTCAGCTCTTCAAGAATTTTCCATTGTGATAATTTACCCTTATGTTATCTACTTCTACATCGACACTCTACAAACCACATTTAAGCACATAGCAGAGCGTCCCTCTCCATTGTACCAGGTAGTAAGAGCTGCTTCTTGTTCCATTCACATGTGGGATATGGGAAGAATGTCTATTTAAACATCTCCGTGTGCACTGTACTGAGTCAAATTTTGTTCTCACAGTCTCTGTAGTGTACTTTCGTAGGCTAATCACCTAAATCTGGTTCTTGAAATTTTGTAAGTAGGCTTTCTTTTCATAGTTTGCATCTGTCTTCAAATGTTTGCCAGTTCTATTATTCTGGGATGGGTCACATGATTGTCTTGTAAGCTCAATCTCCAATGTTAGTAATCTGATAGATAAAAAAAACCTACTCACCAAGTGGTGGCAGGTAAACACATGAATAAAAGATACTACAGTTTATTAGACCAAGTGGTGGCAGGTAAACACATGAATAAAAGATACTACAGTTTATTAGCTTTTGGAGCCAGTGGGTCCTTCCTGTGGCAGAAGAGTTGAAGGGAAAGAAGAGGGATGAAGAAAATGGACTGCTGACTGATTGCATTCTCCTATAGTATCACCAGTGAACCAGTGTATGCGACCTGCTTTATTTACATGATCACTCCATTTCACATTCCTACAAATCGCTACACCCAGGCATTTTTATCAGTTGACCAATTCCACTTGCGACTCTCCTGGGTTTCCCTTTGTAAAGGAATGTCTGAAAATAGAGTTCAGACTTTCTGCTTTTGCTTTGCTACCCTCAGGACCTGTTCCTGTCTCACCCACAAGTGTGTTGCCCATTATTTGCATAATTCCTTGTGTCTACACTCTTGTACATGACTGCAGCAGTGCTGTGATTTAATGAAAGTAAACATATTAATCACATAATGTTATGTCAAGAAGATTATGGTGAATTATCATACAAATTTTACTTGTCTGTTTATGTATAATCATCATGTACGGATTTTCTGAAAGGTCTAAGGTCATATTTTCAAAACTGCATTAATGAAACACTTACTAGAAACACCAGCAGATCTCTGTTTTCCATAAATGTCAAAGTTGTATTCACTTTAACTGTTGATTTGAACTTAAGTCATTATATGTGTAGGTGAGTGAGACAGTGTTGTAGCCTCTCCCTGATGCTATTCAATCCGTATATTGCACAAGCAGTAGAGGAAACGAAAGAAAAGTTCGGAGTAGGTATTAAAATCCATGGAGAAGAAATAAAAATTTTGAGGTTCACCGATGACATTGTAATTCTGTCAGAGACAGCAAAGGATTTGGAAGAGCAGTGGCACAACTTGACTAGAAGAAGGAATAGGTTGGTAGGACATGTTCTGAGGCATCAAGGGATCACCAATTTAGTACTGGAGGGCAGCGTGGAGGGTAAAACTCGTAGAGGGAGACCAAGAGATGAATACACTAAGCAGATTCAGAAGGATGTAGGCTGCAGTAGGTACAGGGAGATGAAGAGGCTTGCACAGGATAGAGTAGCATGGAGAGCTGCATGAAACCAGTCTCAGGACTGAAGACCACAACAACAACAACATGCATAGGTGGTCAACAATTTAATGCTAACACTAACCACTTCTGACATGGCAACAGCTAGCCAATAGCTCTCTTTGCTTGGTCTTGCACCAGCACTTATACATTATTAGAATTTATACTTATACTTTATTAGAATTTATACTTTTACAAAATTATAATGAGAAATTATATTTACACAAAAGCTTGACTGTGTCAATAAGTTTTACAATCAATAAGTAAATGTTTGAAATTATTTGTTTCCTTGTACAATTTCTTTTTTATAATGAAATAATACGCAACCAATTGCATCAAAGAAAATAATTTCTTTACTGGTTTTGGGCACTTAAGTGCTTGTCTTCAGAATGTTATGCCTATTGCTGTATGCACTTTATTACTGACACCTGCAAATAAAGTCTTTTTACAATGACTATGCATCATGGAGAGTCCTTCCCATCGTATGCTATTTTACTATGCATGTACTTATACTAACAAAACAGAATCATAACACCAAAAAATAATTAATGTAGAGTAATGAAATTTTGTGTAGGTAACATAGTGAAGCAGTTAACAAAACAAGATTGTAGTTTAATGTAAGTGTGAGATAAGCCAGTGCAAATGTGAAATCCTGGTACATTTATAACCGGTGTAACCACCAGAATGTTGAATGGAAACATGCAAACATGCATGTATTGTGTTGTACAGGTCCCAGACGTCAGTTTGTGGAACGGAGTTCCATGCTTGTTGCACTCTGTTGGTCAATGGTTAATGCTGGTTGTGGGTGACATTGCAGTTGTTGTCCAAGGATGCCCCATATATGCTCGACTGGAGACAGATTTGGTGACTGAACAGGCCAAGTCAGCATGCCAAAATTCTGTAGAGCATGTTGGGTTACATCAGTGGTATGAGATCGAGCGTTATCATGTTGAATAACACCCCTTGGATTTGTCACTGATGCAATGCCCATAAAGCGTTAATACATTCTTGACTGAGATACACAAAAAGAGACAAAAGTGCAGCTTATGCCTCGCATTTATCAAAGATGTTTGATGCCGACTGCCAAATGTTGGTGCACCGACAAATATGAAGATTGGATACTGCAGGAGGACGATTATCCGAAACACTGCAGCAGGCTTTGGCAGCGGCTGGAAAAAGCAAAAAGGTGTTCAGGTACTGAATTGGCCCTCAAATCCTCTTGAAAATGTATGGTCTTACATCAAAAAGAAGTTACAAGGAAAAACGATCTTGACTTTGAAACAGTTGTCAACGCAAAATAGACATATTCAGAGGTCTCTTCCACGTGGATATGTGGAAAACTTTGTTTCAAGCATGCCTCGGCGATGCCACGCAATTATTGACGCTGTCTGTGACTGGACATATTATTAATTGTCACTACATTTTTCTTTCGTTCATTATGATGTATGTATATGTTTTAGTTAGTTGTCAGATACATTTTCCTACTGATTAACCTGACCGCGATCTTACTTAACAGACTGTATAACATGTCAGAGAATTTGGAACAGCTACTGAGATACGAGGCTGTGAAAATCTCAAAAATGTCAAGAAATTGCAAAAAGATAAATGTATAAGTGGTTTCGCCTTAAAAACTTTTTGCAGTTTTGCGAACAATGCATAATAAATAGTGTAGTAGAGGATTTAATTTCCATCAAGACTCATACAAAATGTTTAATTGCTCCCTACGAACACCAAGACATGTTGGATTAACAGCTTTAGTGAAAGTGGATTCGAAACTAAAAATACCGACCTCAGTCGAAAATTGTATACGTGAATGTAACATCATCTTTAAGCCATTAGGTAGAGATTCATGTAATTTCTGGGGAATGAGTATTTTTGAAAAAGAGGAACACGAATTTTCAACACTGTTACATTTACGTCAACAAAATACAGTTTAAAAACAGATCTTATTTCATTTTCATTGTTGGCCTATTGTTGATGTGACGTCCCCTTCTTCCCTCATTCCCTTCCCTTTACAGTATTCCCTCTTCCACTGGACAACCCTTGGAGTCTTGCAAAGTTTCCATCAGTTACTGTTTTAGCTACTGTGGATGCGTGTTCGTGCTGTTCATTCGAAATGTCGGATTCACATCGAACTATGTACCTTATGTGTGCGGAAAGTCTGAGTGAAGGTGAAACATTGTTAATGAAAGTAAGAAGTGTAAGCAGACTATGTGAGGCGAACGCAAAGCGGAAACTTAAAGCAGATTCTCATGTTCTAAACAGTGTGGACCAAGTCCAGGTTTATTCTTCATGCTAAATGAGGTATAACAATGACAAGCTAATATCAGCCTACCTCCAAAGAGCGGCTTCCCAGTCTTCACCTGGACCATCCCTTAGATCATTGAATGAATATGGTTTTAGTTTCAAAGAACACTGATGCTTCTACAGCAACGAAGTCCCAAGGATTTTGAGGAGAAACAGAAAAGGCTCCCTTTGGAAATCATAACTGTGGAAAACTGCCCATGAAAGAATCAGTTCTGAATATTTTCAGTGCACAAGGATACCAATGGGAGCAGAAAATACTTCTGTGCATTTCCCCTTTACTGGAGGGAACTGACTTACCACCTACCATGCTACAAAAAATTATCCAGTAGAGTAACTACAGGAATGAATTGAGGGCACCACCCAGCAAGTAACGTCGATGAAGCCATGGAATTCAGTTTCTCTGGTTTGGAAGAGAATTCTGAAGTGTGTCAGTTTCCATTTAAAGACTTCGTTAACCAGACTGAAGCGGAGTTTTGTCCATACATTAGAACTTTAAAAGCAAGACTTCGAAAACAAATATCGAGATGATGTATTGTTTGCTGACTTGCATTACCACACACCATTTTTATGTTTCAAAAAGACTGGCTACTAAATTCTCATTGATAACTGAACAGGGCAAGGAATCAGTCAACTTTTTCACATTTATTTAGCATTTTTTTTAAAAATTGTCATCTTTTTAATTTTTTCACCTTTGTCACCTTTTTCACTCTTTTTTTTGAAGAAAATAAGTTATTTACTTTTGTTTCCAAGTTATTTTACTTAACTTTTTGGAATACTCCAATGATGAATTTTGATAAAATCTGATGAAAATTACTTTGCGATTGACAGGTGACAGTGTTGGGGAGCGGTATTGCCAGTTGGTATGCAACATGCCACGTGCTCATGCTATCGATAGTTGAGCGCACACCAACAAAGGAACAACTCGTCTACTTACCGCCTGTTGCCAAATTCTTTGCAGATAATTGGGAGGGCAATGGTGGGATCAGATGCTGCTGCTGTAGGGCAGCCCAACTTGAAAATACACTGAATCGCCAAAGAGACTGGTGTAGGCATGCGTATTTAAATACAGAGATATGTAAACAGTCAGAATACGGCGCTGCGATCGGCAACGCCTATATAAGACCACAAGTGTCTGGCGCGCTGGTTAGATCGGTTACAGCTGCTGCAATGGCAGGTTCTTAAGATTTAAGCGAGTCTGAACGTGGTGTTATAGTCGGCGCACCAGCGATGGGACACAGCATCTCCGAGGTAGTGATGAAGTGGAGATTTTCCCGTACGACCCTTTCACAAGTGTACTGTGAATATCACGAATCCGATAAAACATCAACTGTCCGACATAGCTGCGGCCAGAAAAAGATCCTGCAAGAACGAGACCAACGACGAGTTCAACGTGACAGAGGTGTAACCCTTCCGCAAACTGTTGCAGAGTTCAATGCTGGGCCATCAAGTATCAGCGCGCGAATCATTCGGCGAAACACCATCGATATGGGCTTTCGAAGCCGAAGGCTCACTCGTGTACCCCTGATGACTGCTCGACAGACAGCTTTACGCCTCGCCTGGGTCCGTCAACACCCACATTGGACTGTTGATGACTCGAAACATGTTACTTGGTCAGACGAGTCTCGTTTCAAATTGTATCGAGCGGATGGACGTGTACAGGTATGGAGACACGTCATGAATCTATGGACCCGGCGTATCAGCAGGGGACTGTTAAAGCTGGGTGGGGGCTTTGTAATGGTGTGGGTCGTGTGCAGTTGGAGTGATACGCATAGATACGACTCTGACAGGTGACACATACGTAAGCATCCTGTTTGATCACCTGCATCCATTCATGTACATTGTGCATTCCGGCGGACTTGGGCAATTCCAGCAGAAGAATTCGACACGCCACATGTCCAGAATTCCTACAGAGTGGCTCCAGGAACACTCTTCTGAGTGTAAACACTTCCGCTGGCTGCCATACTACCCAGACATGCACATTATTGAGCATATCCGGGATGCCTTGCAAGATTCTCTGTAGAAGGGATCTCCACCCTCTCGTACTCTTACGGATTAATAGACAGCCCTGCAGGATTCATTGTGTCAATTCCATACAGCACTACTTCAGACACTAGTCGAGTCCATGCCACGTCGTGTTGCGGTGGCACTTCTGGGTGTTCACGGGGGCCCTACACGATATTAGGCAGGTGTACCAGTTTCTTTGGCTCATCAGTGTAAAAGCAAAGCGTGTAGCAAGAGAACAGTCAAGAAGTCCCTTAGCTGTTAGCCAGTAGCGGATTCAGGGGAGGGGGGGGGGGGACGGGGGGGCTAAGGGGCTCAAGCCGTCTCCAAAAGCATCTGGAACACACCTTGAAAAATCTCGAATTAAACTTGATATTATCCTACCGTCTTAGTGCTATACTACCTACAGTACGATTTTCATTACTTGTTACGTAATCCATTTTAAGTAGACGTAGTATGTTTTCAAATTTTACATTTCTCTAAGAAGGTACTTGTGTGACTAGTTTTTAAACCGCGCGCCACCAGTCTCGAACGCAGCTACATACACACATCATTGCCATCGCTACCCGCCAGCCGGCCGTGTCGGCAGAGCGGTTGTAGGCGCTTCAGTCCGAAACCGCGCGACTACTTCGGTCGCAGGTTCGAATCCTGCCTCGGGCATGGATGTGTGTGATGTCATTAGGTTGGTTAGATTTAAGTAGTTGTTCTAGGGGACTGATGACCTCAGATGTTAAGTCCCATAGTGCTCAGATCCATTTTGTTTGCTTCCCGCCAGCCCGATACGAGCGTGCGGTTTGCGATTGCGCGCCCCGCGCTGCTGTACACATAGGGCATTGTCGAATCAGACACAAGATAGAATCGAGTGAAAATGAAGCGGTGCCGGCCGCGGTGGTCTCGCGGTTCTAGGCGCTCAGTCCGGAACCGCGCGACTGCTACGGTCGCAGGTTCGAATCCTGCCTCGGGCATGGATGTTTGTGATGTCCTTAGGTTAGTTAGGTTTAAGTAGTTCTACGTTCTAGGGGACTGATGACCTAGGATGTTAAGTCCCATACTGCTCAGAGCCATTTGAAGCGGTATTACTTGGAAACAATGTCGGTGACTTATCATTGTCGACTCAACGTTCAGCAGGTACATCTTTCTGATTATTTTGTATGTACTTAATGAGATTCACACAAACACGATTAGTCGAGCTTGTGACTTTTTATTGGGTTGGGTTCGTTAATCTTTCGGTCGGTGTGCTGTGGGTGTCTGTGGACTGAACTCTAGATCAGTATTGCGAAGTTTGTGATTTTTTCCACTAAATTTGGTGTTTTTGAGCACCTGCCTAATGTGCAGACTTCGCGTCTACTGGCCGGTGTGAATTCTGGTGGATTTTAAAAATATTTGGGTGGTTTATGGTAAAATTATTTTTTTAAATCACTTGATCCATTCTACATACAGCAAACAGCACTATTTAATTTACTAACGTCTAGTTGCACTTAAATTTATACCACCTAAACATTTATAATACACGTTTTTAAAATTCCTCTATCTCTAACATTATAATACATAGTCCACTACAGCAGAAATTAAAGGCACGCCCCAGAATTGAAAATAGCTTTAAACTAGCTGCAGGGTATACGCACAGACAATACGAATGTAACTGTAGTTGTTGACAACGGTGTCAATCAAATTTTGAAAAATGTAATTCTGGATTTGATTGTTATAAAACGTGTAAGCCATTCAATTAAACTTGCTACTGCTGCTGCAACCGAGACGCTCCAGGAAATCTGGACTTCTTAGTTAGGGAAACATATAATTGGTTTTTGCATTCTTCAACTCGCCAACAGTTGAATAATGATATTTATCAGACTGTGAAGGGAGCAGAACCCCTTAAAATTCCACGAGTATGTGATACGCGATGGCCGTCCATAGAGCTTGCGCAAACAGGAACTACAGACCAGCGGTTAGAGTTTAGAACGCACGTTGAAATAACACGAATCAAAGACAATTGTTACACTGCAAAACTGCTTTATTCAGTATTTTCTGATGACTCCAGTTAGGCGTATTTAAATATTTTCCAAGACGTTTCTTTCAAATTTGCATCTGGTTAATAACATTTTGAAGCAAACTCAGAGGATCCGCGTAAGCTGTTAAAAAACCACGTTGTGCTAACATAGTCATTAATAAAAAAAGTTTTTGTCCCTACATATTCTATGCAAAGAAAATTAAATTTAGACTTTGAAAACCACTTAGATCCCAAAACATATCTAGGAAATTAGTACGAAAATAAGATTAATGAATTGAGAAAATCTTAATTATACCCAAAATAAGAACATGTCTTACGTTTGAGATGCATCCAGTTTGTGTACCAATTAATAATTCAGTTGTTTCAACAACTTCCAGACGATAATGAAATTCTGAGGAGAATTTCGCTTTCAGTGTCCAAAGCTCTTCGTGTCGTTAAAGAGTCATTGATTCCTCCCCTTGAATCGTGTGATATTGATCCTGGCACAATAACAAAAACTGCATTTCAATGACAAAATTCAACTCCTGTCAAATGATCCGAAACAGACGCTGTTAATTGCTGGTGTGAAGTGCTTCAACACAGAGATGCAAATGTCATCAACCCATTTCACGAACTGACAACTTTTGCGCTGTCATGACTAATGTTATCATGGTCGAAGTTCCTACCTGCGACAGGACTCCTGTTGGCAGTTCATTATTGTGGCAACATTGCTTCTTCCTTCTGATTCCTGCTCGAATCGGCAAATGCGAATTCGTCATTTCAGATTTTATTTTATTTCTCGTTTTAGTTCTTAAAGTTCATCTGGCTAAAAAGTTTTCCCACTTCTGTTCTTTGGAGATCGAGAATAATTTATGTCATGTTTTGTTTAAGATTGAATGTATTCCTCCCTTTCATCGATTCAGTATCGGGACAGTTGAGGACTCAGGCAGCTGATTTTTCGCGATTTTGACTTTTCGAGAGCAGAGCGCTCTTCTAGATCTGTTCATCGTTGTACCAAGTGCCATCGTAAAAACGGAAAACCTGAACTCCTTAGTTGCAGCTGCACGTCTTTACAGCGGCGACTTACCTCATCCTCTCTCGTTATCAGGAGAAATAACTCTTTGGAAGGAGCTCTGGAGAGACAGCAGCAGAGCCACATCAAGAGACAAATGAATTTTTCCCTAGTATAAAAATTCTTTTACAGGTTCTCGCTACATTACCACCAGTATCTGCTCACAGTGTGGAGCGTAGCTTCTCTTCGCTTAAACTGATAAAGTCGTGTTTTCATACGACAGTAACGGATGACAGGTTGAATCGTTTGGCTGCCATGTATATTTACCGAGATATATCTGGCAGCCTACAACCTGTCGCAGTCATTTAAGAATTTGCAAAGCGCTATTCGAGGAGACTCACTATGCCTTAAATGTGTGTGCTTTTTAGTACATTAATGTTTACCTTGAGAAAGCCTGCGCTCAGTTGGGTCAAGCCCCTTCCAAAACAAAATCCTGGATCTGCCACTGCTGATGCCACTGTGTTGTGTGTGATCTCGTGAGGCGTGGCGCTTGGCAACGAGCAGCTGCTGCTGCGCTAGCCTGTGATAAAATTTTCGAGGCAAGAAAATGCAAGTTTCTTAGTGACTCGTTTGAAAACACAGATGGTTTGAAGAGTAAAGTCTTTGCATGGGGGAAAAGTTAGTGAAAGTGAACTATTTTGCAGTGTGTGTTCTTCCTCCATTACTTTTGAGACAAAAGGTTTTCAGCTCATTTTTAACCAATGACTTTCAACAAAAAACAAGTGGAAATTTGACAGTAAATTTGGACCGCATCAGTTGGGTTTAGAATTTTCAGATTGGACACAGCCTTCACCTGTGGCACGTGCACCAGCAGTACAGACGTCAATAATCAAAGATAGTTCCAGCACCGCTGAATTTTTGGCCAGTGAAATCACTGACTTTCAATTATTGTATGAATTCGTCAAATGATATTTGTAACGTTTTTAAGATGATGTTCCCTGACAGTCTTCCTGAACATTTTTCATTTGGTCTAAGTAAATGAGACATCTAGTTCAAAAATGTATGTGAAATCTTATGGGACTTAACTGCTAAGGTCATCAGCCCGTAAGCTTACACACTACTTAACCTAAATTATCATAAGGACAAACAAACACACCCATGCCCGAGGGAGGACTCGAACCTCCGCCGGGATCAGCCGCACAGTCCATGACTGCAGCGCCTAAGACCGCTCGCCTAATCCCGCGCGGCGAGACATCTAGTAACTAGTGGACAGGCACCATATTTCTGGGAACATACGTTAGATGACGATTGTTCATGATGTTGCACATTGAGTTTCGATGAAAATACACATGTCAAAAATAAAAAAAGGATTACAAACAACCATTATATTTTGGCCAGAGAGCAAATATTGGATAACAACGTTGTCACCCAAGAATTTTCTTTGTCAGCAAAGCAGATGGAGAAACATTACTCAAAAATTATGTGAAGCACTTTCTGAAGCCAACTTATCCCTAAATAAATGCCTTACACTATTTGGGAAATCGTTAGGAAATTCAATATTCCGCGATCCACAGTGTGAAGAGTGTGCCAAGAATATGAAATTCCAGGCATTACATCTCCCCTTGAACAGCGCAGTGGTCGGCGACCTTCACTCTACGACACAGAGCAGCGGCGTTTGCGTAGAGTTGTCAGTGTTAACAGACAAGCAACACTGCTTGAAATAACAGCAGAAATCAATGTGGGACATACGACGAACGTATCCGCGGCGGAAGTTGCCGTAAACGGGCTATGGTAGCGGATGACCGATGCTCAAGTGCTTTCGATAACAGCATGACATCGCATGCAGCGCCTCTCCTGGGCTCGCCGATACCATATCAATACCATATCAATGCAATGCTGCAATCTTCTTATCATGGATTGAGTGGTATTCCTTTTCACTTCAGCCAATGGTCAGCACTGCAGTGAAACCGATGGTCTTCACTTCGAATACCTTCATGCCACCATTCTGACCTTCGTTGACCTTCAAAGACCTTACCGTTATATATCATTGGATTCGTCTGGATAGCCGCTATCAGAAAATAAGTACCAAAGTATAGCACCCCATTTAAAGAAAGTTGACCTTCATATTTCTGAATCGACCCCACCTAACAACAAAAAACCGACTTCATATTATGGCCCCCGTTGTCCCATGCAACATATGTCCCACAAAGTTTTCAGCTCCGACCATACTTTCGGAGTTATTCTTGGTGGCAATAGTTAGTGACTCACCCTGTATTGGACGGAAGCAGAGAACAACAGCAGTGCCCCCAGTGCCCTGGCAGTGAACTCAATACGGGGAAACATGGCGCCAAAATCCGTATTTTTAATTCTAAACCCGCGATTTTGAGGATGATATTTTTAATTTATTCGTTAAAGAGTGTGCTCGGAAACTGAAAGATTCTTGTGAGAAATCTCAATAAAACATTAAGATTAACTTCTGGTAGTTAGGGTTCACAGTTTCGTAAAATTTTATAAATAATGTCGTTATCGCCCTTTGCCCACCCCCACCCCCCACCCCCACCCCAATGAACCATGGACCTTGCCGTTGGTGGGGAGGCTTGCGTGCCTCAGCAATACAGATAGCCTACCGTAGATGCAACCACAACGGAGGGGTATCTGTTGAGAAGCCAGACAAATGTGTGGTTCCTGAAGAGCGGCAGCAGCCTTTTCAGTAGTTGCAGGGACAACAGTCTGGATGATTGACTGATCTGGCCTTGTAACACTAACCAAAACGGCCTTGCTGTGCTGGTACTGCGAACGGCTGAAAGCAAGGGGAAACTACAGCCGTAATTTTTCCCGAGGGCATGCAGCTTTACTGTATGCTTAAATGATGATGGCGTCCTCTTGGGTAAAATATTCCGGAGGTAAAATAGTCCCCCATTCGGATCTCCGGGTGGGGACTACTCGAGAGGACGTCGTTATCAGGAGAAAGAAAACTGGCGTTCTACGGATCGGAGCGTGGAATGTCAGATCCCTTAATCGGGCAGGTAGGTTAGAAAATTTAAAAAGGGAAATGGATAGGTTAAAGTTAGATATAGTGGAAATTAGTGAAGTTCGGTGGCAGGAGGAACAAGACTTTTTGTCAGGCGAATACAGGGTTATAAATACAAAATCAAATACGGGTAGCGCAAGAGTAGGTTTAATAATGAATAAAAAAGTAGGAATGCGGGTAAGCTACTACAAACAGCTTAGTGAACGCATTATTGTGCCCAAGATAGACACGAATCCCATGCCTACTACAGTAGTACAAGTTTATATGCCAACTAGCTCTGCAGATGACGAAGAAATAGAAGAAATGTATGATGAGATAAAAGAAATTATTCAGATAGTGAAGGGAGACGAAAATTTAATAGTCATGGGTGACTGGAATTCGGTAGTAGGAAAAGGAAGAGAAGGAAACGTAGTAGGTGAATATGGATTGGGGCCAAGAAATGAAAGAGGAAGCCATCTGGTAGAATTTTGCACAGAGCATAACTTAATCATAACTAACACCTGGTTCAAGAATCATGAAAGAAGGTTGTATACATGGAAGAAGCCTGGAGATATTGACAGGTTTCAGATAGATTATATAATGGTAAGACAGAGATTTAGGAACCAGGTTTTAAATTGTAAGACATTTCCAGGGGCAGATGTGGACTCTGACCACAATCTATTGGTTATGATCTGTAGATTAAAACTGAAGAAACTGCAAAAAGGTGCAAATTTAAGAAGATGGGACTTGGATAAACTGACTAAACTAGAGGTTGTACAGAGTTTCAGGGAGAGCATAAGGGAACAATTGACAGGAATGGGCGAAAGAAATACAGTAGAAGAGTCATGGGTAGCTTTGAGGGATGAAGTAGTGAAGGCAGCAGAGGATAACGTAGGTAAAAAGACGAGTGCTACTAGAAATCCTTGGGTAACAGAAGAAATGTTGAACTTAATTAATGAAAGGAGAAAATATAAAAATGCAGTAAATGAAGCAGGCAAAAAGGAATACAAACGTCTCAAAAATGAGATCGACAGGAAGTGAAAAATGGCTAAGCAGGGATTGCTAGAGGACAAATGTAAGGATGTAGAGGCTTATCTCAATAGGGGTAAGATAAATACTGCCTACAGGAAAATTAAAGAGACTTTTGAAGGAAGGCAGAAAGGTGGAAGGAGTATATAGAGGGTCTATACAAGGGCGATGTACTTGAGGACAATATTATGGAAATGGAAGAGGATGTTGATGAAGATGAAATGCCGGCCGGTGTGGCCGAGCGGTTCTAGGCGCTTCAGTCGGGAACCGCGCTGCTGCTGCGGTCGCAGGTTCGAATCCTGCCTCGGGCATGGATGTTTGTGATTCCTTAGGTTAGTTAGGTTTACGTAGTTCTAAGTCTAGGGGACTGATGACCTCAGATGTTAAGTCCCATAGCGCTTACAGCCATTTGAACCATTTTTGAAGATGAAATGGGAGATACGATACTGCTTGAAGAGTTTGACAGAGCACTGAAAGACCTGAGTCGAAACAAGGCCCCGGGCGTAGACCACATTCCATTAGAACTACTGACAGTCTTGGGAGAGCCAGTCCTGATAAAACTTTACCATCTGGTGAGCAAGATATATGAGACAGGCGGAATACCCTCAAACTTCAAGAAGGATATACTAATTCCAATCCCAAAGAAAGCAGGCGTTGACAGATGTTAAAATTAGCGAACTATCAGTTTAATAAGTCACGGCTGCAAAATACTAACGTGAATTCTTCACAGACAAATGGAAAAACTAGTAGAAACCGACCTCGGGGAAGCTCAGATTGGATTCCGTGGAAATATTGGAACACGTGAGGCAATACTGACCCTACGACTTATCTTATCAGCTATTATAATGAAAGGCAAACCTACGTTTCTAGAATTTGTAGACTTTGAGAAAGCTTTTGACAATGTTGACTGGAATACTCTTTCAAACTCTGAAGGTGGCAGTCGTAAAATACAGGGAGCGAAGGGCTATTTACAATTTGTACAGAAACCAGATGGCAGTTATAAGAGTCGAGGGGTATGAAAGGGAAGCAGTGGTTGGGAAGGGAGTGAGACAGGGTTGTAGCCTCTCCCCGATGTTATTCAATCTGTATATTGAGCAAGCAGTGAAGGAAACGAAAGAAAAATTTGGAGTAGGTATTAAAGTCCATGGAGAAGAAATAAAAACTTTGAGTTTCGCCGATGACATTGTAATTCTGTCAGGGACAGCAACGGACTTCGAAGAGCAGTTGAACGGAATGGACAGTGTCTTGGAAGGAGGATATAAGATGAACATCAACAAAAGCAAAACGAGGAAAATGGAATGTAGTCGAATTAAGTCGGGTGATGCTCAGGGATTTGATTATGAAATGAGACACTTAAAGTAGTAAAGGAGTTTTGCTATTTGGGGAGCAAACTAACTGAAGATGGTCGAAGTTGAGAGGATATAAAATGTAGACTGGGAATGGCAAGGAATGCATTTCTGAAGAAGAGAAATTTGTTAACATCGAGTATAGATTTAAGTGTCAGGAAATCGTTTCTGAAAGTATTTGTATGGAGTGTAGCCATGTATGGCAGTGAAACATGGACGACAAATAATTTAGACAAGAAGAGAATAGAAGCTTTTAAGAAGTGGTGCTACAGAAGAATGCTGAAGATTAGATGGGTAGATCACATAACTAATGAGGAGGTATTGAATAGAATTGGGGAGAAGAGAAGTTTGTGACACAACTTGACTAGAAGAAGGGATCAGCTGGTAGGACATGTTCTGAGGCATCAAGGGATCACCATTTTAGTACTGGAGGGCAGCGTGGAGGGTAAAAATTGTAGAGGGAGACCAAGAAACGAATACACTAAACAGATTCAGAAGGATGTAGGTTGCGGTAGGTACTGGGAGATGAAGAACCTTGCACAGATAGAGTAGCATGGAGAGCTGCATCAAACCAGTCTCAGGACTGAAGACCACAACAACAACAACAACATCGCCTTTTGACTGTAAAATTGTTTGTTTGTAAAATCAAGCTTCGCAATTTTGACAGCGTGGCCACTAAAAAGCGGAAATAGGAGTAATATCACCTTAGCACATGTCAGAACCACAGAATCATCTGACATGGCATAACACAGAATCTGGTTTCATCGCGTTGTGTTCCTGATTACGACTTCTTGTGTGTATTGTACTCTCCGAATTGTAATGCCAGTAGGTTCGTAGTACCCTGCTTTATTTTTGCCTGCGTCCATAATGTTGTGTGGAGTAAATGATTCCAAATAGTTGAAGTTGCTTCTGCACAATCCTAAACTTCAAACTCCATGATTGTAAACTGACAACATTTTAATTGCAGATCTCTCTCAAAATTAACTGCAGAACAGTCCTTAGATGTTGAGACTAAGTCTTTTGATTCGAAATTATTCAGACTCCTCACGCTGAAAATGTTTCAAAGTCTGTGCGACCGACACATGCACAGTATTGCACTTCCGAATGCAACCATTTCATTCGACACGAGTTTCTCGAAGACCTCACGAGCTAAAAGCGTTTCAGAGCCTTCGTAATCGTCACACTTCAAATTTTTACAAGTCCAGGACCAAACATTAAGAAAATTTTACTGATACACACACGAGGCGACCTGTTGCCACTCTTGATTCCGACCGAAGTTATTAAAATGGAGAACAGGGCCGTTCTGACTGTGACTGGCTGGAGATGCCGTGCGGTTCTAGGCGCTACAGTCAGGTTCGAATCCTGCCTCGGGCATGGATGTGTGTGATGTCCTTAGGTTAGTTAGGTTTAATTAGTTCTAAGTTATAGGCGACTGATGACCTCAGAAATTAAGTCGCACAGTGCTCAGAGCCATTTGGCTGGAGCTGTGACGTCAGTATAGGAGCAAAGTGAGACAGCGGCTGGGGCAGCGAGCGGCTCTTGAAGCGCAAATGACTACTCATAACTGCAACAAGTTCTCATAAAATTACTTAATTATTTAAAGCAGTTCATTTCCCTATTTAGATGTTGGGAGTGAATGAAGAGTGCCACTGAGGGGATTTTCGCTTTTGCACTGCTGCCACCTTTTGCATTTTGGCTTTATACTGAGGAAGCGCATGCGAATATAGTGTTGTTCTAACGTACAGTTTGATGGTTTCTGATACAAAATCAGCACATTCGGTTTTCGACAGCAGCGCATATTGTTTTCACTACATTTCTTGCCTTCGATATACTTCCTATACCGTTAACCTCACTAAACATAAGTTCAAACTGTGACACTTTACGTAGGCAGTCATCTGTCGGAACTGTAAGCCCACCACGAGATAGGACTTCAGTCCAGCCAAAATGTTGCACATCTGTAGCAGAAGGACTTAACATATCACTAGATGGTGTTCGAAGTGTGGCATCATACTTCTTTGCACGATACGCGATGTAACCAGCCAGATATCGGAATTCTTTCGCAGAACATTCAGGTCCCTCTCTGACAGCTAATTCTTCTCGTGGAAGTTCAAGAGGAAAGTTAATATCTTGCAATTGCCTTGCACCATCTACTACACTACTGGCCATTAAAATTGCTACCCCACGAAGATGACATGCTACAGACGCGAAATTTAACCGACAGGAAGAAGATGCTGAGATATGCAAATGATTAGCTTTTCAGAGCATTCACACAAGGTTGGCGCCGGTGGCGACACGTGCAACGTGCTGACATGAGGAAAGTTTCCAACCGATTTCTCATACACAAACAGCAGTTGACTGGCGTTGCCTGGTCAAACGTTGTTGTGGTGCCTCGTGTAAGGAGAAGAAACGCGTACCATCACGTTTCCGACTTTGATGAAGGTCGGATTACTGCCTATCGTGATTGCGGTTTATCTTATCGCGACATTGCTGCTCGCGTTGGTCGAGATCCAATGACTGTTAGCAGAATATGGAATTGGTGGGTTCAGGAGGGTAATACAGAACGCAGTGCTGGATCCCAACGGCCTCGTATCACTAGCAGTCGAGATGACAGGCATCTTATCCGCATGGATGTAACGGATCGTGCAGCCATGTCTCGATCCCAGAGTCAACAGATGGGCGCGTTCGCAAGACAGTACCCATCTGCAAGAACAGTTCAACGACGTTTGCAGCAGCATGGACTATCAGCTCAGAGACCATGGCTGCGGTTACCCTTGACGCTGCATCACAGACAGGAGCGCCTGCGATGGTGTACTCAACGACGAACCTGGGTGCACGAATGGCAAAACGTCATTTTTTCGGATGAATCCAGGTTCTGTTTACAGCTTCATGATGGTCGCATCCGTGTTGGGCGACATCGCGGTGAACGCACATTGGAAGCGTGTATTCGTCATCTCCATACTGGCGTATCACCCGGCGTGATGGTATGGGGTGCCATTGGTTACACGTCTCGGTCACCTCTTGTTCGCATTGACAGCACTTTGAACATCCGTTACATTTCAGATGTGTTACGGCCTGTGGCTCTACCCTTCATTCGATTCCTGCGAAACCCTACATTTCAGCAGGATAATGCACGACCGCATGTTGCAGGTCCTGTACGGGCCTTTCTGGATACAGAAAATGTTCGACTGCTGCCCTGGCCAGCACATTCTCCAGATCTGTCACCAATTGAAAACGTCTGGTCAATGGTGGCCGAGCAACTGGCTCGTCACAATACGCCAGTCACTACTCTTGATGAACTGTGGTATCTTGTTGAAGCTGCACGGGCAGTTGTACCTGTACACGCCATCCAAGCTATGTTTGACTCAATACCCATGCGTGTCAAGGCCGTTATTACGGCCAGAGGTGGTTGTTCTGGGTACTGATTTCTCAATATCTATGCACCCAAATTGAGTGAAAATGTAATCACATGCCAGTTCTAGTATAATATATTTGTCCAACGAATCCCCGCTTATCATCTGCATTTCTTCTTGGTGTAGCAATTTTAATGGCCAGTAGTGTATTTGCAGTGCTTCGCTTATGTCAGGCAAAATATTTGTTCAAATATGACGCAAAAGTCCATCATATGCATCTGCCTCTACCGAAGTTTCATTTGGTGGAGGAATGTAATGAGCATTGTGACCCAAGAGCAGCATCCGTAATCAATGTTTAACTTCTGTTGGAGAAGAATTCAAGTGCAAATGACCAAGTCCTCTTATCTGTGAGAAAAAAATTGCGAGTGCGTCTTAGTTCAATCGTACACTTAAAATGTATTTCATCTGCAGTGGCTGAAGATCTGAAAACAATTCAAATAACGATCGAACAGCTGTAATGACGCCTTTTTCGGTACACGTATGCAATTCCCTTACCTGAACGTCCTTGTGCATCCAATAACCACAGAATAACGTATTCTCGTTGTTGAGTCTTCTCACATTCAGGATGTCAAATGCGTCGTTTGCAAGCTGAAAAAAATATCTGCTTCCTCTTCTTCGGGTATCAGGTACCTAATGGCTTTAGCTGTCGTACTCGAAAAAAGTTGCGTACCTAAATAACCGGTTTGACGCCCTCTGCCCTTGACAGTGATGTGAATTTGTCACAGTTTAGGACACAACATCGCCTGAATCCCGTCTAACGCGAGCAGTCTTTCTACAACAGATTTGTTAACGATTTTCCCACCTAGAGGTCTTATTCCATCATTCAGAAAGTCGTTCCTCATCAACTTCAATAAATCTGGAACATCTGAAAACACCCAGATTCATTTATTTTCATACTGCGGATTTGGAAAGCAGGAATTTGTCACAATAAGATCTTTCCACACAAATCTATTTTTTTGTGCTGAGGTCAGACACTACCTCAACAACATTGTAATCAACATCTTGTGCGGAACAGATGATAGTGTTTAACTGATCAGCCGTTATCCGTGTGGTATCGATAGCTACGATGCCACTACGTAGGTGCGCTCTGCTAGGTTGGCACTACGACACCGACACAGACGACAGCGCCCTCTAGCCGGGGCTGTGCAGCTCTACGAGCGCCGCTCCAGATTCTGCCCCATTTGATTCCGAGTAGGCAACCAAGCAACATTGTTTCTATTTCATAGTGGGCGAGCCACTACTTGTAACTTTGTAACTTGATGTACAGCTTCGCACCTACGTGCACATCTCAGCCAAAGTTAAGTACATAGTAAAACCACTTTCAATTGCAGAACCAAGTCTTCTACCTCACCTGCTCCTCCTAGCTTCCTACATTCGGCCTACCCTTCACGTTTCAGAAGCAGACCCACGCGCCACCTATCCAGGCAGGATACAAAAATCCGTGTGTCAAGATCATTAACAAACTGGTCGCTTCCATCCTGAAAACAAACCGCGCACCATAACAAATAACACGTTACTGTGCAGCCCTATAACACAATCTTCGACAGAATCGTATGCAACACTGCTGTCTACATTCATTTCGTCGAATGAGAGCAGACATATACTTTCAAGTTTTGACAATACAGATGACTGGCCTTTCATTAGCTGCAAAATGTCTGTATGCACACCAGGAAAGCATCTGAAAGGGTGTGATATCTTGTGATATCCATCTTTTCACTGTTGATAGTCCTGGAAGTGGGAAACCAACCCGATTTCTTAAAAAACAACACTTCCTAGATACAGCACGAAGAGTAACTGCTTTGCAGATGTCTCCTCTTTGCCACTTTGCTTCTTTCTTTCCACTCAGCAAGCAGTTCATCTGCGTTTCTGAAAATAGTTTGCCTGATATTTCCGTCACGTTCACCTGCAATCGCTTCTTGTGATACTTTTGCTGACGTTTTATTTTCTCAACACAAGCTTTCACTTTTAGTTTCAGTCAGTTACCACTACACCTCAGATGTGCACACATAGCTGTCAGTCTGTTGTTTCCTATGTTCTAATTCTCCTATGCGTTTATGAAGTTCACCGATGTAACTCTTGTCGGTCCATTTTTTTTTTTTTTTGGGGAGACACATTAGCCAGGTACTGAAGAGCACTTTGCATTGTCTTTCTCGCCAGCAACCTGGCTTCCCTATTGCGAGAAACTACATCTTCTGCATTCGCATTAGGAACACTTTCTGGTATATTTACATTAGGTACTGCGTCTGGCTTAAGTTCTTTCCTATGTGGCAGGTTAAGAAGTCCTGCACGCAAATCACGGATGTAATCATCAGGCGTGAAATGCAAAAAAAAGCACCGCTAATTTCCAGATATTTGTTATCAATAAATAATAAAATAAAATAATTGGTATTTTTCCATATTTGCTTGTTCGGTTGTAACAAGTGTTTTATTCTTTGCTAATAACGGTAAAAAACTGGTATATCAGCTTGTTATAGCAGTGGTGCTGAAATTTTTGTTTTTAAACAAACCTATTTTTTAAACGAGAAACGTTTATTCGTAAGGTTTCCGTTATTGTGAATTGTTGCGTTATTATACAAAATAGGAGAAGTGATTAGAACTATTTTAATAACGCCGACAGTTTGAAACGAGCAACAAGCACATGACACAAGAATCGATACAGCATTAACGAGACAATAATGTATCTATTATCCTCTACTAACTAGAGGCAGTGGTCCTTTCCGTTTTTGGTAGAAGGTAGCTTATTTGGCTACCCAAGAGTATTTATCGTCGATAGGAAGTTCTGTGGCTGCTGAAGGATTGGTAACGTCTTTGAATGATGATGTTTTTGATGAGAGGAGTCGACTTACAGATCGAGACGTTATAGAACGAGTATATGTGAACAGATTGGTCAATAAATATTGGCCAGTGGATTAATTCATTACTGAAATTTTACTGTTGTCAGCTAATTTTGCCTGGCAAATACTCTATTTTGCCTACTACCTAAATTATTTATTTGAATGTTGTGAAAGAGCATAGGTTTGTCAGAAAAATCAGTTGTATTCAAATTATCATTAAAAAAATATATTTGACTACAAAACAGGTTTCTCATTCGAAATAATTAAAGAAAAAGAACGCTATAAATTTTATATAAAAGCCTATTATCTATCAGTTCCTATGCAATAATAGAAGAGCAAGAAAATTAAGGCAACAGCAATAAATTAAAAACTTAACAATTCATTGTTTATAATAAAAACAGAAAGTACCTCATTTGCTGCCCCTGTCCACATAGTACGCCTTCATCTATTTGTAGCCCTTGAAACTTACAACATAGCACGAAAAATACAGTTCTCCAAACTCAGTTTTCATTCTCACTGTTCATAATGCTCAATAGCTGTATGATCCTCGATTAAAACATAGTTTTTGACAGAGTTCAAAAGAATTAGAATGAGTAGCAGAATACCCTTCATTACTTTTCTAGAAAAACAACGAATGAATTAAATTTTCTTTAATTTGCCTATTTTGTTGATATTTTGCTTGTAGCTATCCTGAAATGCATAATGCAACAGTCTGGAGGGTCTTAGAATTTTTCAATCTTCCGTTCGATGTCTGCGTTTATTACTGGAAATAACAGCAATAAAAGATTGAAAATGCGTTATTTCAGAAACAGGTTATTTTGATCGGTTTCAGCAGTCAGATTAAACTGGAGATGTGCAACGTCCCCTTAGAAAAATTATCCATGACTGTCCTTAACCTGACACACAATATTTTTAGCGCAACGCAATCTGACTTTCAGAAATCCCTACAAAAGAATGGCCCTGACTAACATTAACCTATGCATTTCACAAATCGCTTACCTCACAAAAATCTTGGTTACTCGAACTACTGCAATACAGCGAGCGCCACTACTGCCAGCTAAATAAAAGATTCAAACTACGGAAGGCACTAACTACTGATAGGCATAGTTAGCAAATGAAAGATTTTAATAGAGAACAAACAATGTATTTACCTTAATAGTCATAATATATATAGCAGTTCATGACAAATTTCAAAACTCCGCCATCTCTCTCCCCACATCCACCACTGCTGGCGGCTCACCTCCAACTGCGCAACGCTACGCGCTGTTCACATCCAGCTGCCGCTGCCCAACACTACAATGGCAGACAACAATGCAAACTAGCCACAGACTGCACACAGCACAGCCAGTGATTTTTATACAAAGGTGGCGTTACCAATAAAAAAACCTAAACAGCCTACTTACAGATGAAAAGCCCGATATAACGGAAAATTGGTTGTTTCAGCTATAATGGCCGTCCCTATTCTGGGGAAATCTGGTTGTGGGAGCCGGTTACAAATGAAGTGATGACCAAACAGAAAGTGGTTCCGGGAAATCAGTTTACAAAAACCGGATTTGGGAACTCAAATGGTTCAAATGGTTCTGAGCACTATGGGACTTAACATCTGAGTTCATCAGTCCCATAGAACTTAGAACTACTTAAACCGAACTAACCTAAGGACATCACACACATCCATGCCCGAAGCACGATTCGAACCTGCGACCGTAGAAGACGCGCGGTTCCAGACTAAAGCGCCTAGAACCCCTCGGACACTCCGGCGGCTGGGAACTCAATATACCGGTAAAAACTGTGATTAATGCATTGAGAATGACAGTCCAGTCGTGGTACTGCACAGGTGCTATCAGATTAAGTGGTTATTATGAAATGTAAGTTATTTATGTCAATAAGACAGTAAACCTTTATTAGATGTTATTACGAAATAATTTAGGCTCCTGTACCATATGCATAATGTCAACGTAAAGCTACGGTATCCCCTCAAGAATAGACATACTGAGAACCGTGGTTGTAGTACAATTATAGGATTTACAAGTTAAACTGCAAGTACTTTGCTGTTTAAATTACAAACGTTATAACCAACCCGGAACGTATTGGGACACCCTGTGGATGAAATACCCGTTGCTAAATGGCCCATCGCTGCAAAGGGCAGCGGAGGCTGTCCACTCGCCAGCCCATTTCCTTGCCTAGAGTACGCGCTAGAGAGACCTCTGTTCCATCTCGCGCTCCCCCCCGTAATACACACCAGACTTAACGACGCAATATCGCTGCAATAACGGGCTCTCCCCTCGGGCCCCCGTGAGAGCAATTTGAGTTTATGCGTGTCCATTATCCGCCCGTGGGCTTCTTTCATTTAATTATCTCAGTTCTTGTGCAAGTAGGCACTGGAGAACTCGAGAACGCGCTTAATGAGGCGTAGCCGCTTGTCCGGTGGTCCCGATTCGTTTGTCACGCCTGGCGGGTAATCCCCCCACGGATACCAACTGTACGCGTCCGTCAGCGGCAAATGAAATGCGGCGAGGGACGAATTAAAAACGCTGTCCAGCAGTGAGCAATGGAAGCGGATTTTTGCGGATACCGGCTGCAAAGTTAGTCCCTGGTTTTGCCGACATTCCATTTTAGCCTTTCTTGTTGATCCACTTTTATCCAGTGGACGAAATTCTAGGCCGACATTAACAACTACTACCGAGGTTCGAGGTGCGGTTGTACGACATAGTATCCCCGCGCTTGCAACACATGTAGTACTGGCTACTGGAAGTGTGATACTGTTTAACACACCGTCAGTCGCGGCAGTTTCCTACCAACAGTGGTTGGGGAGCATCTTTGACACAATGTTTTTGTTTCTGCTTAAATAAAATCGAGCTGTATATCAGGGCAGTCTTGGACGGAATAAAACCATACAGTTAACTGCACTAAATTTTATCAATCTTTCTTTCTTAAAAATACATAGTAAAGTGTACAGCAAACAAAAGAGATAAAAGCAATCGTTATGACGCGATTTTTAGCCCACAAAAGGTTCTGGTTAGTCATAGTGACAAAGGCAAGTGATTTTCTTACATATTCTCTGACTCAGTCATTTATTCGTCACAGTGATTTTGGATGTTAAAGTGAACTGCTGTATAGATGAGCCCCAAATGAATTACACGTCTATCTCGTCCTAAACTTGTTTTCCTTCCGACACAATCCACATCTCTTCCGTATATTTGTTTGACTTCACTTGTGTCGATTCTCCTCCTATCTTCAACCAAGAGCTCGAAAAAAATGTCGACGTCTCGTCACATTGTTTCCGCTTCCGAAATATGTAACTTCGTAATTTATTGCTGCGACATTCAGTGCTGAATAAAATATAACCACTGGCCATCTTTTTAGTGTTTCTGGAGACACTACATTCTGAACACGCCTATAATGTCAGCATCGCATTTTGTTTGCTATACAATGTGATCATTTTAGGTTTGATTTTAGTTGCTGCTTCCCCTCAACTGACCCATCAAAATGTAAGCTATGAAACATTGTGTCATTGTTGTTCGCTATCTGTCGGCCGCGGTGGTCTAGTGGTTCTAGGCGCTCAGTCCGGAACCGTGCGACTGCTACGGTCGCAGGTTCGAATCCAGCCTTGGGCATGGATGTGTGTGATGTCCTTAGGTTAGTTAGGTTTAAGTAGTTCTAAGTTCTAAGGTACTGATGACCACAGGTGCTAAGTCCCATAGTGCTCAGAGCCATTTGAACCATTTTTTTGTTGTTCGCTTTCGGCACGCAAGAGAAAAACTTCTCTGCAGTAAGCGAAATCATTTGAATATTTATTATGATCTTTGTTTCGTTTGGGATTTGATATTTGTTTTCTTTAAGCGTCCCCACGAAGGATAACACTGGTCAACAGTGATCTTGTTGCCAATTAATTGACTATTAATTTAGGGTAACTTTATGTCCCTGAATTCGAATATGTCACTCGTTTTGCTAGATTGGCTCTATTTATAGAGATAACATACAACATGTACATAAACAAACAAACAAAAATTTAAAATATTAATTAATCGGCCGTATATGGCGCAAACGCGGCGGAAAGACGATTTTCAAACCGACAAGGAAGATCATAGAGTGTCTTAGATCGGCAAAGGAGAGAAGGGACCCACTTGAAATGTCGGGAATATACTGTATACCATGCACAAAAGTTTATGTCGGAATGACTGGACGATCAACCAACACCAGGATCAAAGAACATAAGCGACATTGCAGGTTGGGTGGGGCAGGTGGAGAAATCGGTCGTGGCTGAGCACGCAATGAGTGAAACCGACCACGTAATAAAATTCGCCGACACGGAAGTTCTGGCTGTAGAGAAACAATATCACAGGCGCTTGTCAGAGAAGCTGTAGAAACACAAAAACACGCGAACAGTTTCAGCAAGAAAGAGGAAAGCCTTAAGGTAAACGGATCCTGGCTTCGCGTACTGCAGCGAACGACCGTCGCAGGTAGCAAGAGGAGAACCGCACCGGAAATGACCGCGGAGAAGCCCTCGGACGTTGGCGCGCCAGTTATAGTCTGCGGCCGCGAGCTCGGCTCCAGTTCACCACCGGCAATGGAAGGTGAAGCTTTGACAATGCCAGCCACTTGTTCTGGCGAAACGTCAGTAAAATCATTAGATGAACGTCGGCCGAAGAAGCCAATAGGCAGTTTGTCTACAAGTGGCCACGAAAGCCTTAACAACTTTGTATTAATTGAGATACATTGTGTACACAGCCAAACGAAAATAAGAAAAACAATTGAAAAGGATAACAAAAATGCATATTTCATTGTTGATTCAGCGTGTAATAGGAGAAGAAAGGAAAAACGACAGTATTTTAAAAATATTACAGTTACCTTATGGAAAAACACTGCCTGTGTGATTTTCTCTTGTGTTGATCGTCAGGACAGCCACGCTGAAGATTACAGCAGTAGTCTGCCATCATGTTCTTCCATTACTTGAAAATCTTGATGGAATCTTTCACTTTGTTCCTCGCTGTAGTCAACAAGGTTGTCCAGAAATCTCTCAAGGTGGCTGTTGAGGTAGTCAATCTTAATGCTCGTATTAGTCCCCAAGCTTTCAAAGTTTCTGAGCATGTTTTGAACCAGTTCCTTATAATTATGTGCTTTGTGTTTACCCAAGAAATTCTTGACAACAGAGACAAAACAGCTCCAGGCAGATGCTTCAATGCAGTTCATAACTTGAATGAATTTAAAATCATTTCCGAATTTGGGAACCATTAAATATAGCAACTTTTAATTTTTCATTACTGAGTGCAGGCAATGATTTGCTTATATATTTGATTTTTGTCCAATGCTTTCACAAATTGCTTCTTTAGTCCAAGCTTGATACGAAATAGTGGAAGAATGATTTTGTCGCTGTCAACTGATGGTTCTTTTAGGATATTAGCTGTTCCTACAGTAAAGCTATCTCTTGATGGCCATGAAATTTTTTCCCAGTGATCAAAGTTTGCTCTGCTGTCCCACAAGCAAATAAAGCAAGGGAATTATGTGTATCCACTTTGCTGTCCATGCAAAAAGTTAACCATTATTAAATCAACACATATAGGCTAGCCATTGGAGTTGACTATAACGCAGTTTCTGAAGAATCATTTCGACATTTTTATATTCCTCATGAAGTTTCGTCGAGTGGCCGACTGGAATGGATGCATAGCAGTTACCATTAAGCACCAACACACATTTTAGGGTTCTGGTTGAGCAATCGATAAAAAGCCTCCAGTCTTGAGGGTGATATTTTGGTAGTCCCATTTTTAGTAGTAAACCAGAGATCTCACTGCAGTAAACATCATCTTGTCTGAAGTATGGAAGCAGATCTTCTCTTGTCTGGAAAGCTGTGATTCTAGTTCCCAGTTGTAGACAATTCTCTTATCAAATCGTTAAGCTCTTCCGGACTGAAGAGCTGATGTCTTGTGGAGCTTCCTTCGTATTCAGATTTACAACTACTAGTTTTCAAGCCCCCTCAAGTAATCATCAGCTGAAGGAAGTAGTTTTGGCAGAGTGGTGAACACTGGTACAGAAATGTCATCGCTATGTGGCACAGGTCGCCTTGCTGATTCTAGCCTTGCTTGCAGCGACTGAAACCTTTTACACTGACAATAGTAAAATAACAATCATTGTGGTGGTCTTTTGGCTCTCGCCACACCATTGGCACTCCAAAATTTAAGCCCCTTCGTTTGTCATTAGTCCACAGTCGAAAAGACTCGACAAAGCTTTTGCAAACTTTATGAGGAGTCGAATGTTTATCTTGGTCTCTCAGTTTAATCTCAAAATACGCAAGATAGGCCTGTTTCACAAAGTCAGTGATGTTCTTCCGTTGTTCTTGCAGAGTGTATTCTCCCCAAATATCGCAGAACATATCAGGAGAGTTGAAACAACTTCTACAAAAAATGGTTCAAATGGCTCTGAGCACTATGGGACTCAACTTCTGAGGTCATTAGTCCCCTAGAACTTAGAACTACTTAAACCTAACTAAGGACATCACACACATCCATGCCCGAGGCAAGATTCGAACCTGCGACCGTAGCGGCCTCGCGGTTCCAGACTGCAGCGCCTAGAACCGCACGGCCACTTCGTCCGGCCCAACTTCTACACGAAGAACTCGTCTTTATCTATGAAAAGAATAAATAAAATAAAAATTATATTTGCAAAAATATATTATCATAAATATAAGGTGGAACTAATAAGGAAATATATATTACAATATCATCTATAACTTAAATTTAACTAACAATAATGTAATAACTAATCGTGACACACCTTTTTCTTGATACAGTGAACGAGAAATTTTTCACTAACAAAATCTTTTAACAGCTATTACACAAATCGCGTCCTCTCACACGCTCGTTCCTCGCTCGGCTGCCGCTCTGAGCACAAACAAGGGGGTGGGGGACCCTGACCTTCAGCGCAACAGTGTGACCAACTGCCTGTGTCTAAGAATCTAGAGCCAATAGGGGAAATCTGTTTTCAGATTCAGCATACCGAATATACCCAGTATATGTTGAAATATTCCTGGTAACAAGAATTCTTTTTTTAAATTTTTTATTTATTTAGAGGTGTGTGATCTATGATTGTAATACTGGATATGCGAGTGAATTTAAGGTGACAATAATATGTGGAGTCTGAAGAAGATACCTGAAGACTTTAAGGAGAACTGATTTGTTTTTTGAATAATACTGTAAGTTAAAACACTTGTGATCCTTATCACTAATGGGTAATTAAAAGAAAATTCGATTTGGTGAAAGAGTAACTAAACTTTCATAGTTGGTCGCGCTATACCTCATAAATGCAGTTCAGCTCTTACAGCAAGATGAGTGCACCGTACTCAACAGCTACAACGCTGCTATAGTCCGAATAATACAGGGTGATTCAAAAAGAATACCACAACTTTAGGAATTTAAAACTCTGCAACGACAAAAGGCAGAGCTAAGCACTATCTGTCGGCGAATTAAGGGAGCTATAAAGTTTCATTTAGTTGTACATTTGTTCGCTTGAGGCGCTGCTGACTAGGCGTCAGCGTCAGTTGATGCTAAGATGGCGACCTCTCAACAGAAAGCTTTTTGCGTTATTGAGTACGGCTGAAGTGAATCGACGACAGTTGTTCAGCGTGCTTTTCGAACGAAGTATGGTGTTAAACCTCCTGATAGGTGGTGTATTAAACGTTGGTATAAACAGTTTACAGAGTATGGGTGTTTGTGCAAAGGGAAAAGTTCTGGACGGCCGAGAACGAGTGATGAAAATGTAGCACGCATCCAGCAAGCATTTGTTCGCAGCCCAGGAAAATCGACTCGCAGAGCTAGCAGAGAGCTGCAAATTCCACAATCAACTATATGGAGAGTCCTACGAAAAAGGTTAGTTATGAAACCTTATCGTCTGAAATTGGTTCAAGCACTGTCTGCAGCTGATAAGATTAAAAGAATCGATTTCTGTGATTTTATCCTTGCTCAAATGGAAACAGATGAATCTTTCGTTTCAAAGATTGTGTTTAGTGATGAAGCAACTTTCCACACTAACGGGAAAGTCAACCGTCACAATGTCTGTATATGGGGCACTGAGAATCCGCGGGAAACAACTCAGTATGAACGTGACTCGCCTAAGGTGAACGTTTTCTGTGCCATTTCAGCCAATAAAGTTCTTGGTCCCTTTTCTTCGAAGGTGCTACTGTAACTGGACTACAGTATCTGGAGATGTTAGAGAATTGGCTGTTCCCTCAGCTCGAACAAGAAGCACAACGATTCATATTTCAGCAGGATGGAGCGCCACCACATTGGCACTTATCTGTCTGTAACTACCTGAACGTCAACTACCCGAGGCGATGGATCGGCCGCCAGGCAGCCCGTGACAGAGCACTTCCTCACTGGCCTCCAAGAAGCCCTGATCTTACCCCCTGCGATTTTTTCTTATGGGGGTATGTTAAGGATATGGTGTTTCGGCCACCTCTCCCAGCCACCATTGATGATTTGAAACGAGAAATAACAGCAGCTATCCAAACTGTTACGCCTGATATGCTACAGAGAGTGTGGAACGAGTTGGAGTATCAGGTTGATATTGCTCGAGTGTCTGGAGGGGGCCATATTGAACATCTCTGAACTTGTTTTTGAGTAAAAAAAAAACCTTTTTAAATACTCTTTGTAATGATGTATAACAGAAGGTTATATTATGTTTCTTTCATTAAATACACATTTTTAAAGTTGTGGTATTCTTTTTGAATCACCCTGTATAATTACCTAATAGTTCACACTTCATGCGCTGAGGCTGCTTTCCCACCATCAGAAGGCTGAGCGTAACGTCATAACCGTTTCCGTTGCCAAACTGCCACAAGAATTGATCAGTTCACCTTGTCCGACTTTCTTGCTTGATGTGCTTTCATCCCAAATGCTGGGTCTGGTCCTTTTATTTCGTATTTCGTCACACATGATAACTATACCGAAAACATGCTGTAATTCAGTATGGTGTTGGCCCAACTTTAGCCTTGATGACAGCTTCCACTCTCACAGGCATACATTCAGTCAGGTGCTGGAAGGTTTCTTGGGGAATGGCAGCCCATATTTCACGAAGTGCTGCACTGAGGAGAGGTATCGATGTCGGTCGGTGATGCCTGGCACGCAGTCAGCGTTTCAAAACATCCCAAAGTTGTCCTATAGGATGCAGGTCAGGACTCTGTGCAGGCCAGTCCATTACAGGGATGTTATTGTCGTGTAACCACTCTGCCACAGGCCGTGCATTATGGACAGGTGCTCGATCGTGTTGAAAGATGCAGTCGCCATCCCCGAATTGCTGGGAAGCAAGAAGGTGCTTAAAACATGAATGTAGGCCTGTGCTGTGATAGTACCACGCAAAACAAAAAGGGTTGCAAGCCCCCTCCATGAAAAACACGACCACACCATAACACCACCGCCTCCGAATTTTACTTTTGGCACTATACACGCTGGCAGATGAAGTTCACCGGCCATTCGCCATACCCACAACCTGCCATCGGATCTCCACATTCTGTACCGTGATTCGTGTCTCCAGACAATGTTTTTCCACTCTTCAATCGCCAGATGTTTGCGCTCCTTACGCCAAGCGAGGCGTCGTTTGGCATTTACCGGCGTGATGTGTGGCTTATAAGCAGCCGGTCGACCATGACATCCAAGTTTTCTCACCTCCCACCTAACTGTCATAGCACTTGCAGTGGATCGTAATGCAGTTCAGAATTCCCGTGTGATGGTCCGGATAGATGTCTGCCTATTACACATTACGACCATCTTCAATTGTCGGCGGTCTCTCTCAGTCAACAGACGAGGTTGGCCTGTACGCTTTTGTGCTGTACGTGTCCCTTCACACTTCCACTTCACTATCACGTCGGAAACAGTGGACCTATTGATGTTTAGGAGTGTGAAAATCCAGTGCACAGACGTATTACACAAGTGACACCCAATCACCTGACCACGTTCGAGATCCGTGAGTTTCGCGGAACGCCCCATTCTGCTCTCTCAAGGTGTCTAATGACTACCGATGTCACTGATATGGAATACCTGGCAGTAGGTAGCAGTACAATGCATCTAATATGAAAGACGTATGATTTTGAGGGTGTCCGGATACATTTGGTTACATTCTGTATCTATGGAGTGAACATAGCCTACTGCACATGTTTTCAACATCAAAGCGGGCTAGTCACGTGGTTTTTCGGACGACGTTGCTTGTCTACAATTTTCGGTAATAGACAAATTTGAATTTACACGTATTCGCCTTGGTTTATATACTTTTCTGGACTTTTGAGTTTTTCTAACAGCTACGGTGCGGTAGTGTCGTTGTTACCGATATAAAGAGAAGCATGTGAAATGAGGACAAATTACTTTTCATAGGTATGTACACAGAATGCATACTGTAATTGTTATGAGGCACTTTATATATTGAGAAATATCGAGACACGGAATTCTGAGGTCTTATATTGAAGTAAACTGTCAGTCAGTGTATACATATCGGAGCTATGTTCAAATCGAGGTACGGTGGATATGATTTACAGTGCTACGCAAATGCAAGCAAAATCTAAAGAAAAGAACTAACCCCCTGTATATGGTATTCATAGACCTTGTTAAAGCCTTTGACTCTATTAATCAACAAGAACTCTGGAAAATTCTGGCATCAAATGGATGTCCCAGAAAATACATCAAAATCCTTCGGCTTCTACATGACAACATGAATGCCGCTGTCCTTGCCAGTGGTGGATCCGGATAAACGTTTAAGGTTACCAAAGAAGTCAAGCAGGGATGTGTTATTGCACCTAGCCTATTCTCGATATTTGTGAGAGTTTTTAAAGAAAACCTACAGTTGGATGTTGAAATGGGACTGATGGTAAGCTATTCAACCTTAGCAGAATCCTAGCTAAAAGTAAAATAACCACAACAGCTGTCATCGAATTTCAGTTCGCTGATGACAACGTTATCTTGGCGAACACAGGGCAGGATTTACAAACTGCCCTAAATGCATTCAGTCCTGCAGAACAGTACTATTTAGCCACTCAAGGAATCTGCAGGTAACGCTACCAAAAGACATTTCATACTCGTCAACGAGTAAATGCTCACGATGTTCATACGCAGATAAAATTTATACACGACAGCCTGATTTATTTCCTCGAATTTGTGCAGCTTCTCTAACTCTTGTGTGTATCTAAGTATTTTTCATGAGACAGTTTCGTATACAGTGTCACTGTAATGTAATTGATTAGGACATATTCGACAATATGAATGAGTGCAAAAGAAGACGCAAAAAGATGTCGGCAGTTACTTCTTTTACCACTTCAAAGTTAGAGCATTGATCTTCTATTTTTTATTTTTGTGCATACTGTATGTTTTTACTGTTCTAATGAGACGGCTAAAAGAACGTTATAGATATGAAAAGCAGAAGGGTAAAGGAATAAAAATTGAAAATAATAATAATAATAGACAAGCAGGTGGCGCTAATCACTAATAGTTTCATATTTCCAGACACGTTGCTTTTTGGTGATACTTCGTGCCATCTACAGTGTCATTGTAACGTAATTCATTAGAATAGAGATTCGACACTATTAATAAACCCGACAGAAAACGTAAAAAGTATTGTTGGCTGTCACTTCTTCACTTCTTACCTCGTTATCGAGAAACGGAAATGAAGTAGAATCTGAGCTACGATAGTGTGGCGAAAAAGCACAGTACCATTGCTCTTCAGATCTTTAAGCCTACTTCAGTTCCTGGTATCAAATTGTTAAGATACCTGTAAAACGCGAATACAATGTCTCTCTGTACTTATGAAGGTGATCTGTCTGTAGCAGCGACGTAATAACAAAGTTCTCACTCTCCGCATTCAAATGCACACTCCCCAGATATTTATACTCTACGACGCACAACGATGCTAATGATATGCGCTCATTTTATACACAGCGTTAACCAGACACTAATGGGTCCTTCCGCACAAGACGCGATTCAGAGGCATATGTAGAGCTATTATAACCACAGAGAATTGGCTTACACTAGATAAGCTTTGCACGACATTACCTGAAGCCAAATTTTTGCAATTTATCGTTGCTGCTGGGGCAGCAGAGTTATTAATGTAACAACTTCGCTGCGAGGAGTTGCCGCGTGGTATAACAAGTAAGGGCGTCTTGTCACGAGCCGCGCGGCCCCCTCCGTCGTAGGTTCGAGTCTTCCCTCGGGTATGGGTGTGTATGTCGTTCTTAGCGTAAGTTAGTTTAAGCTAGATCAAGTAGTGTCTAAGCTTAGGGACCGATGACCTCAGCAGTTTGGTCCCATAAGACCTTACCACAATTTTTTTTGATCAACTTCGCGTGTCTAAGAGGCATAGCGCAGTGGTTAACGTGTAAACCTGTCATGTAGAAGGTCGTAGATTCGGGTCACATCAAATGAAGTAATTTTTTTTTAAATTTATGAATCTATTACTTGTATTCAGTTAATTGGTTTAAATGTATTTATGCTTTATCACGTCATTTATCATCGTACGACTTATCTTAGAAGAAAGATTAAGAAAAGGCAAACCTACGTTTCTAGCATTTGTAGACTTAGAAAAAGCTTTTGACAATGTTAACTGGAATACTCTCTTTCAAATTTTGAAGGTTGCAGGGGTAAAATACAGGGAGCGAAAGGCTATTTACAATTTGTACAGAAACCAGATGCCAGTTATAAGAGTCGAGGGGCATGAAAGGGAAGCAGTGGTTGGGAAAGGAGTGAGACAGGGTTGTAGCCTGTCCCCGATGTTATTCAATCTGCATATTGAGCAAGCAGTAGAAGAAGTAAAAACTTTGAGGTTCGCCGATGACATTGTAATTCTGTCAGAGACAGCAAAGGACTTGGAAGAGCAGTTGAACGGAATGGACAGTGTCTTGAAAGGAGGATATAAGATGAACATCAACAAAAGCAAAACGAGGATAATGGAGTGTAGTCAAATTAAATCGGGTGATGCTGAGGGAATTAGATTAGGAAATGAGACCCTTAAAGTAGTAAAGGAGTTTTGCTCTTTAGGGAGTAAAATAACTGATGATGGTCGAAGTAGAGAGGATATAAAATGTAGACTGGCAATGGCAAGGAAATCGTTTCTGAAGAAGAGAAATTTGTTAACATCGAGTATAGATTTAAGTGTCAGGAAGTCGTTTCTGAAAGTATTTGTATGGAGTGTAGCCAAGTATGGAAGTGAAACATGGACGATAACTAGTTTGGACAAGAAGAGAAAAGAAGCTTTCGAAATGTGGTGCTACAGAAGAATGCTGAAGATAAGGTGGGTAGATCACGTAACTAATGAGGAGGTATTGAATAGGATTGGGGAGAAGTTTGTGGCACAACTTGACTAGAAGAAGGGATCGGTTGGTAGGACACGTTTTGAGGCACAAGGGATCACAAATTTAGCATTGGAGGGCAGCGTGGAGGGTAAAAATCGTAGAGGGAGACCAAGAGATGAATACACTAAGCAGATTCAGAAGGATGTAGGTTGCAGTAGGTACTGGGAGATGAAGAAGCTTGCACAGGATAGAGTAGCATGGAGAGCTGCATCAAACCAGTCTCAGGACTGAAGACCACAACAACAATAACAACAACAATGTTGTAGAACCAACTGTACCTTTGCCAGATCAGTTCTCTGTAGTATAAACTCATGAACTCTGTGATAAACGCATTGTGTATACGTTGCGAGACTAAAAGTATTCATAGTAAGTAACGGGAGTGCGAGTGAGTATTTATTGTTGTAATTACCACGCCCGCTCCCCATTACTTACACATTGCACATCTTGAGGCTGTGGTTAGATTAGGACATTAGCTTAAATTCATGGTTACAAAACGCGTCATCTGCCACAGTTCAGTCACTGGTCACTTATAATCAGCTGATAACGGAGTACCTCGCATTTCCGTCATACCTCGCGGCGGCTGCTACCCACATTGCGCCCCGTTAACAGCAAATGTGGAGTGACTTGCCGTGTTTGCGTATCACATCACCTACATTAGCTCAGCCCCTGGTGGCTGAGTGTTCAGCGCGACAGAATGTCACTCGTAAGGGCCCGGGTTCGATTCCCGGCTGGGTCGGAGATTTTCTCCACTCAGGGACTGGGTGTTGTGTTGTCCCATTAATCATCATTTCATCCCCATCGACGCGCATGTCGCCGAAGTGGGTCAAATCGAAAGACTTGCATCTGGCGAATGGTCTACCCGATGGGAGGCCCTAGTCCACAACATTTTTGTACCTGTAATAGAACGGTGGCCTGCGGCAGCCGATGTGGCAACGCTGTAGCGGCAAATGACAGACATCAACTATCAAGTAATTTTAATCGGACTGTAAGATACATACTCCCTGACACAGGGAGAGGATAGCGAGACTCTTGCTGGTCCCTGGTTTCCTGAGAAAACAAGTGCATTTGCATGTGTCAGAACACCACGACTAACAGAGTATTATATCTACACGTACTAGTACTCAATCTGTCGTTTTACTGTATTTATTGCTACAGAATTCTCTCTGTTATTTTGCATTCCATAGTGACTGGTAACCTCATAAATGTTCTTCCTTTTGTTAACGACCAGATTCGATGAAAAGAGCAAAAAATAAAATCTCACATGATCATGAAGTGTTTTCACAATCAAGCCTTTCGGTAGTTCTCGCCTTTATAATGAATAATGAAGAATTTGGACTTTCATACATTCCATCTGTGTCCACAGAAATTGATCCACGATGGGACGAAATACCAAAATTGCCATTTACGACATAACTCCTTCTTTGAGCTTGAAAACATGTGCCCCAGAAGCACATTTGACAGGAAGTATACTAAATATATTGCATGTCAAACTATTTGTAGTATCAACTCAATATTTTTGAAGATGCTTTAATCCCCAGAAGTTAGGCAAACTTCATTGATATACGCAAAAAAAAAAAAAATCTTTTCGATTTAACTGTATGAAATCACCCATGCGATTAAAGCCAGCACATCCAAAAGTTAGAAAATAAATCCAGAAATACTCACTACCTGTATAATTGTTCATATAGCACTAATGTTAGTTTGACAGTGAAAATTAAAAATCAGAAATACGAAGAAGTCTGAAAACGAGAAAACACTGCTGTTAATAAAAACATCCAGCAGAGATGTCACTGAGTAATACTTTTCAAAGTCAACAAAAAGGATATAACTTTTAGAAATGGTTATTCAACTTTGATGGCATATATAAAACTTCTTTCTCTTACAGTACTTCACATCAGATCATTTTTGTGGATTTATTGGGTGATTTTCACGCCTTCTATTTTTCACAGTTGACTGGCGTAATTAGAGTTTAATAAAAGCGAATGCGTTATTTGGGTTAAGTGTAATACAATCCAGTATTCAAAGAGACGCAAGTGGACTGAGAAGGTACCGATTCTTGGAATTGAGAACATTTCCAGGTTGAAATTTCTCTTTCTCCTGTAGCACAGGGAATGGTATTTTCTTTTTTCGGTTGACGCCTTTGGGAAGATGAACATACATATGGTATTGCAAGATCATGATTTACGGACTCTTACTCCACTCCCCCCCCCCCCCCCCCACCCCTCTCAATGGCTCCATTCTTTTTGTTCATCACGTTCACCAACCTTTGTACTTTTGTCCACATAACTACAATAAATTTACAATAAATTTACAGACATTTAATTTTTTAGTACAATGTAACATCAAGTTTACTCCTGCATACCTTTTTTGTGCATATTTCAGGATGCATATGACATGTTTATTTTAGAGACTTTAGACAATCAATTGGTTTACGGATTTATTGTCTTTATCTTTATACGCTAAAACATTCTGTACTTTATTACATAATATTTCCTGTTTTATATCCATCTCAAACTGAAGCATTCTTATTTGTGTTTCTTACATAGATATGCAATCCTCACATCGTCACATATATTGGGAAATAAAGAGTCTCTGTACAGCTAGAAGCTATTAGTGAGGCTATGTAGATTGTCTTGTCTTTTACTTTGGCTGACGATGGTCTAGCTGAAATATAAATAAATTTTACTGTGGATAAGTTATACGGTGTGATCTAAATGATTCTTTCTTTGAGCTACACTGAGTTTTGTAAACACGAGTACTAAAAGTTACAGTGCTCCAAATTTTAAATTTTGCCAAGCAAGGAATTTTTGATAAGTGTGTTGTTTCAATTTAGCAATGATGCAGAAGTTAACGAGGAGCAGAATTATGAGTGTGCTACGGACTATGCGGTCAGGATTTTCCACTTTCTGTAGCGATTTAGTTCGTATTATTTGTAGCGGCAGCAGGGGTTGGCGATGGATGTCTCAGAGGAAATTTTTTTAAATCCCTCGGGGAGTCGATTCAATTTTAACCGTTCACGAGGCTTTTATCGTTAATATCAATGTCATAGCGTAATCTTCTTTATAAGAAGTTCCTCACCATTGGGGGAGGGGGGGGGGGGAGGCGAGGGGAGGGGGTGGAGGGTGGAATCCCCTGAAGATCTCCCGCATTACACCCTCCCGGCAGGTTAAAACCCTTTGTTCCTGCACCCGTCTTGGCGCTTTCGTATCAATTTCGGCCGTTCACATCTGATTAGGTTTCAATTTTAGAGCTTATTGTCTCTCTCGCTCGCTGGGAATCCCATTTTCTAGGTGATTCCCCGCGCATTCTGTTAATGAAGCTGAGCGATGGGAGGGAGGGAGGGAAGCGGAGTGGGCAGCCCTGTCGCAGCCCCTTCACCTCATCCTTCCCTGTGGCATGCAGAGACGGGTACTCCCGCATTTTCTTGCACTTTTTAGGGTCGATTGATGCATTCCGAGTGTATCCGACGCAATTCTTTGCCACACTCATAAAATTAACGTGTGCTTGGGAACACGCATTAAAGATTTCGGTAAATATGCTTTAATGCTGGCAACATTTCTGCTAGAAGCAAAAACCTATGTACCTAGGAACTGGTTGAAAATTATTTTTATAACGTACTACTGTGTTTTCGGTAGTATTTTTAATACATCAGTAATCATTTAGAAGCATAGCTTCATTGTCAGGGTTCATTTGTCATCGAAGAGCATTCACTGCGATAGTAAGACGTCAGAAACGCCTGTCTGTTGGAGTTATACTGCGTTCTTAACTGCAATTTTCGAAGTTATGGTGGAACATATGCAGAATTACAGGAGAATACATAGGCACTTTTGTAATAATTTAACAGTATACTTGCGCACCAGTGAAACTACATACATCATATTCTCCCTTAATTATTAATATTTTCCACCACAACTTTCCAAATTACATTAAGAACGCTCTATAATGCACACAGAGGCTCGTTTTCGGGTGAGTTGACATCACAATGAAGTTCCTTTGATAATCAGCTGAAGCTCTTATGATGAAGTTCTCCTTCTAAATGTGCACCAGCGAAGTTAACACGCTACTGAGTACATTTTAGACGGACGTTATTTTCAATTTTCCATTGATTTCACAGTGTCGGTTTTGCCAAGAATAGCCACAATGGCTACAATGATATCTTTTTAACGTTGTTGATCTGACAACACTCAGTGGCTCGTGATATGACTCTCTGAAGTTATGAGTTTGTACAATGAATAGATGGAATTTATGGTTTACCATCTGCATTCCGCCTTAATTTCGATCTCATACCGCAAAAGAGAAAAACTTAATAAATTTCCTTGATACTGCAATAACAAATGGTAATTGATGCACCAATTCCACATAAACAGGGCCGGCCGAAGTGGCCGTGCGGTTAAAGGCGCTGCAGTCTGGAACTGCAAGACCGCTACGGTCGCAGGTTCGAATCCTGCCTCGGGCATGGATGTTTGTGATGTCCTTAGGTTAGTTAGGTTTAACTAGTTCTAAGTTCTAGGGGACTAATGACCTCAGCAGTTGAGTCCCATAGTGCTCAGAGCCATTTGAACCACATAAACAGGAAACTCACAGCGATAGACAATATTTTGTCCCATTATCAATCATCCCCACAACTGAAAGCAAACTAGTGTGAGGCATATTTTAAATGCAGAGATTATGAGAAGGAGATACGAACAGTAAAACAATAGCAGTAGCTAATGGGTACGTTACACAGTTAGTAGACAGGCAGAATTACAATATTTAGAGTAAAATATACAACAGAAATTACACAAGTATTATGGTGGAAAATATAAAAATGAACAGACCTTACACAAACACAACACATAAACATAGCGAATGCATCACGGAAAAGAACACAGTGAATTAATTTTGTTGGTCCACCACTGCTTATTTCTCCATTGGCTGAAGGCCATCCCCACAGAAAATACGTCAGTCTTATGTTCTACAGACATGATTTGGCTCAACTTGACCGGTTTCAGTGCTATGCTAATATATTACAACAATAGTTAAATAAAAGAAATATTATAAACATTCTATCACATTCAGACCATTTACAATGAATACAAATAATAGTTTGTTCATAAATAAATAAGCCAGTATTCTTGCACATGTGCGTTCATAGTAAATGACAACAAAAGTCAGTTAATGTTTAAAAAGTTACTTGTGTCTACTTGATAGAAGCGTCTTTTGGCACTCTGCTATTTTCCTTTCAGCTGACATATGTGATTGATCATTTTTGAATTAGATTAGTTTTTTAATATCGATTGTAATCATATTAAAATAAAAAAGTTAGTAACATTCCTTAAGTAACTATATAAGTATTGCAAGATATGAGGTATTTGTGTTGATGTGTTATTGTGGAGGATATGATATTCTGACAAATATTTGTATAATGAAAAGGATGTAAAGGCTTAATAAGTCAATAAATGAAATAGATGCAAATGGGTAGGTTTCAGGGATGATATCTGTAGTGCAATGCTATCACCGGAGATGTTGTTTGTTGAAATTGCGTGAAGCACTGAAAACTTGTTAATTCTAACGTTTATTACGACAATATTCGTTGACTAAGTTCTTTTGTAGTTTTTAGGATACTGTATTCAGATTTATTAAGGAATTATTAATTTATTATTGAATTTCTGATAGTTTTAAGTAGTCATATTTCTGACTGCCTTAAACTTAACCATATCTGGTGCATCTACTTACTGCACATGGGCCACGCAAGCAACTGCCGTCCAAATTCCCTGCTCTGAAATTTATCCCTTTGTGGCTACTCACTGACTGCCTTCGTACCTGGGCTGACCGGCATCGGTTGCATGGTTTGGGTGGACGTGACACGCCCTGGGCCCTCTCGCTAGCACTCGACCACACAAATTTACCTTACCTCATTCCAGTTCTGTGCAGCCGAATAACTCACCTACTTGCATACAACATTACAGTAATAATGCAATTTATTTGTTTTACAAATAGCGCCATTACTGCTTTCGAACCGACAGATTCATCTCCAGATGATTGTTCACGTTTATGCTGAATTTGTTATTTACATTAGCCGTTGATTTTTTTAAGAGGTGGAAATGCCTAGACACTGAATTGGTATGACATTTTGTGGAATAGGGTACCGACAGATGAACTGTTCGTACTTCTTGCCTTTGTGTCTTGTTGTTCCTCCCATTCCCATTGGGTCTGATAAGTACATTGCTTACTTGGGAATGCAGTCCAGGTGGTATGCCATGTCACAGCAGTTCCTTTGGCTAAACAGTCGACAGCTTTGTTGCCAGCGATCCTACAGCGTAATTTTACCCGAGTGTTATTCCAGTACTTCGATAACCCAGCATTCGATGGGGTTATCAGTCAAACAGGTGCTAAAATTTTTAAGTGCTGTCAGATAAGATAAAGAGTCACTGAGAAGGAAGCATAGACACACTATCAGTACAGTACCAGGGCTGCTTCTGGGACAATTAAGCCAATTAAGGCCAATTAAGATTAATGTGGTTTTAATTCATTTGTCCTTTAGCTTCACCATGACCTTGATGTCGAATTTAATTGAGATTTATATCCATAGGGGAAGGAAGGGGAGGTCCCCCAACCGCCATCACCTTCCTTGAAGGGCCCACCGCCTTAGAGGACGGCCTCCTTGATGATGCCAACAGTCATTTTATATTAACATAAAGCTCTTGTGCTACTCTAAGAGCTGACATTAGTTTGTACTGGTATTAATAGAGGGAGGCAGCTTTAATTATATGTGCATATACTCATACTTGCTGTCTCTATAGTATAAATGATCAAGGGTTTCTTTTTCTTGTAAATAATAACAGGGATATACAAAAATATCTTTTGCTTCCTTGACAGTATACGTACATTTTATTGGTGTTTTTTGAAAATTGTTTTAACATTGATTTTTAAAACTTTCAACATTTTAAAAAAATTAACTTTTTTGAAAATTACTTGAGATTTTTTTAAAAACAGTTCTTTTAAACTATAAACCACAGAGACACTTTTTTAAAGAAATTGCTTTCGAACTATGTACAATAGAGATAACATTTTAATTTTTTTTCAAACTATATACAGAAGAGATATTACTATTTCACAAACGTAACCATTAGCAGAGATCGAGAATGAAACTTGTCTCTGCAATGGAATGTGTGCTGCTATGAAACTTCCTTTCTTCATGGAGTGCTAGTTCAGCAACGTCTGCATGAGAGCTTCTGTGAAGTTTGGATGGTAGGAGTCGAGGTCCTGGCGGAATTAAAGCTGTGAGGACGGGTCATGAATCGTGCTTGAGCAGTTCAGATGGTAGAGCACTCGCTCATGAATGGCAAAGGTCCCGAGATCGAGTCTTGATCTGGCACACAGTTTTAATCTGCAGGATGTTTCATTAGCAGAGATACATTCTTAAATACTAGGCAAATCTATAGACAAGTAATTAATTACATTTTTTCCTGGGTATTATTTACATGACTCCCTCAGCAGCAGCAGCAGCAGATGAAGCAGTTGGTGGAAGAAGAAGAAGAAAACCAAACTCCAGTATACACACTGCATATAGTACTAAATAGATATATTGGTTGGGATGTATATACATAGATAGAGAGATGGAAATACAGAGGTACAGAGATAAATCTGTGACAAATGCCTCATCTCACTATTGCCCCGTATCTATTTACACTTAATCACTAAGGAGGGGGGAAATAGTATTCCTACAGCAAAGGCCATATACTTCTGTACAGATGCAATACTTTTCGTCATGCTCAAAAGGCTTTTTTATGTTGCACTGCCTTGTGCACCTCATGTCCACACAACTGATCAATTATGTGGTGCATCAAATGTGAAAGTGTGCTACAACCTTAGAGCAGACACCCCTTGTACTCGTCGATTGTGAGAGCCATTGAGGCCATATGACGCACACCCATGGCCCATCTTTAGGTGGCACCTTCATCACTGCGGTATGCATACAGCTTTGCCCTCAACCCCACAAACTCCATCATCAACGATACACCCACCTCGTTTTTCATCAGGCCGATAAAATTATTGTTCTGGGGAATTATTCCGTAAGGATTATCGGCAGCGTTTCCAGACGTGTCGAATGCGTCGGGCTTGCACCTAATTACTTCATATGGATCACAGCCTTTCGATTGTTCGTAAGTACAGAAACGTCCCATAGCCGTGCTACGGGATAGACTTCTAACTACAGATAGGCATAGTTTGCAAATGAAACATTTTGATAGAGAACAAACAATGTATTTATCTTAATAATGTTCAAAAGTCATCATATATATATCAGTTCACGGCATCCAGTCTTAGAAATTTCCTTTTTCTGACACACATCCAGATCGTCCGCTCTCAAAACTCTGCCATCTCTCTCTCCACATCCCCCACTGCTGGCGGCTCACCTCCAACTGCGCAACGCTATGCGCTGTTCACATCCTACTGCCCAACACTACAATAGCGAATGTTCCAACAATGAGTCCAACCAGCCACAGATTGCACACAGCACAGTCAGTGATTTTCATACAGAGCGCTATGTGGCGTTACCAACATAAAAAGCTAAACAGCTTACTTACAAAACTACGAAGTATGAAGCAGACTTTACTCTAGTAGGGCCTATTGGTCTGCTGCTGGGGTTGAGTAAAAAATATTGAAGAAATGTGCAGATGTGGCACTGTTAAGTGGGGCGTTCCCCAAGGGTCGGTGCTGAGGCCACTGCTGTTTCTTATTTATATAAATGATATGCCTTCTAGTATTACAGGTGATTCAAAAATATTTCTGTTTGCTGATGACTCCAGCTTGATAGTGAAGGATCTTGTGTGTAATATTGAAACAGTAACAAATAATGTAGTTCATGAAATAAGTTCGTGGCTTGTGGGAAATAATTCGATGCTAAATCACAGTAAGACCCAGTTTTTACAGTTTCTAACTCACAATTCAACAAGAACCGATATTTTGATCAGACAGAATAGGCATACTATAAGCGAGACGGAACAGTTCAAGTTCCTAGGCGTTCGGATAGATAGTAAGCTGTTGTGGTAAGCCCATGTCCAGGATCTTGTTCAGAAGCTAAATGCTGCTTTATTTACCATTAGAACAGCATCGGAAATAAGTGACACTTCAACACGAAAAGTAGTCTACTTCGAATATTTTCATACGCTTATGTCGTATGGTATTATTTTTTGGGGTAATTCTTCTGATTCAAAAGGGTATTTTTGGCTCAAAAACGGACTGTTCGAGCTATATGTGGTGTAAGTTCGAGAACCTCTTGTCGATCCCTATTCAAAAATCTGGGAATTCTGACATTGCCCTCACAGTAAATATTTTCTTTAATGTCGTTTGTTGTTAGCAATATTAGCCTATTCCCAAGAGTTAGCAGCTTTCACTCAGTTAATACTAGGCAGAAATCAAATCTGCATGTGAATGCACTTCCTTGACTCTTGTGCAGAAAGGAGTGCAGTATTCTGCTGCATCCATTTTCAATAAGCTACCACAAGAACTCAAAAATCTTAGCAGTAGCCCAAACTCTTTTAAGTCTAAACTGAAGAGTTTCCTCATGGCTCACTCCTTCTATTCTGTCGAGGAGCTCCTGGAAGAGCTAAAAAATTAAGCAAATTTCAGTGTTACATTGTTGATTTTCTTCATTTAAACTTACGACTTGTCACCTGAATATGTTTTTTTTTATATTTCATTTTATCTGTTTCTAATATCGTGTTACAATTTCATGTATTGACTCATTCCATGACCATGGAGACTTCTCCTTAATTTGGTCCCACGGAACAATAAATAAATAAATAAATAAATAAATAATAAAATTTACGAGTCGGATCAAACAGTTGAGATTTTGCAGTTAGCACTATCTGTGTAGGGTGTAATATTGCCAAGAATTCATTCCTTAATTATAGATTAAATCATACAGTTTATAGATTTTTTCCAACATTAGGACCGGGATACAAGTTCGTATAGGCTCCAGCAAATCCTATATACCTCCCCATAACTGTTCAGGCATGAGACTCTCTTGAGCAGAGCATCATTGACCAGGATGTTCGTCTTGTGGATTCTCGAGGAGAGGAGGTTGTGACAAAGCTTCATATTAAGCATCAACATGGACGTTAGCTATAAAAACCAAGCACACAGCAGTCAGTACTTCACTGACAACATGGGAAAATTTCAAGTCATTCAAATCGTTAGGTATGAAACAACACAATGGCATCAGAAGCGCTCGACGTAACATCATCAGTTCGATTTTATGACGAAATCAGCCGTTATGATTATCATTCACACAAACCATTTTCTTCCACAACTTTTAATAACAGTGACAAAATACGATTCCCTGCTCAACATCAAGATGATTTAACAATTCCAAGTGCAAGCTTCCTCTAGTTGGAAGGTCGAATTTTGAAAAGAAGCCTTCCTGAAGCAGCAGTACAACTGAACTACAATGTCTTCTTGTTTGTGTTTCAGGATCTGCACTATGAGGTCAACATGACAGAGATAGACCGCTGTAGAAATGTTGGAGTGACGTCAGTCCTGAAGACATATGTTTCTGCAACATCAGCGAACGTGAATTGCCTACAAAATGCTGGGTGGAGTGTCAGCAGTAACAGCAAGTTTACCATACGTGTACCACTTAAAATGCTTTGTGTATTCTTTCAGAACAACAAATGAGGCCTACTGAACATCAAGCAAGAGCTCATATTAATAAATAGAGCAAAAGACAATAATACATGTTTACTCACACGCCTATAATCCATTACGAGGTGGTCCAGTTTCATCCCTCTTCCCAAAGGTATTGCTCTTTAAAAAGACTTGCATTAATGTCCAGAATATCAATATTGTTCTGTGTGGTCACTTCTGTCTTGTGATAGGAATCACACAAAAATAATTAGAGCTGCAATACCTTAAGTGCTGGTGTAGCATGCAGTAGCTGCCACTGCTGCTCTTAGAGTAGCAAAAGCGCTGTATGCTAATATAAAATGACTATCGATATCGTCAGAGGGGTTGGTATCAAGGAGGCATGACTTCCAAGGGGGGTGGGGCGCCTGGTGACTTCCCTTTCGCTCCCATAGGGTCACAAATTTCAATTAAACTCGATGTCAAGATCAATGTCAAAGACAAATTAATTAAAATCACATCAATCTTATTTAACTTAACTGACCTTAACTGAACTTAGATGGCTTAATTATCCCAGAAACCGCACTGGTACCCTATTGTTATCACCCATAACCAACAACGCAGTCCTTCTATGAGAGCGTGCTGAAAACTAACACCTCCGAATTTTTTATTCTGATCTCATTACCAGTTGAGGTATTGCACATCATACGTATCACTCGGTTGACTTTTCTGCTTCGCTGATGGAGGTTGGAATCGTCAGCCGCTAGAGGGCTCTGAACTTAAGTGTGTAACATGGCGGTGTGTACGAGCCTATGTCGGTTGGTAAGAAACAGTGACGGTAATTGAATTTATACCTGCAGAAAACGCGCCTCCAGTTGAAATCAACAATTTATTTTACATTTTGAGTCTAAGGGTGATGGTTTCTTTAACAACTTTCTGATGCAATGAAAGCTGCGTTCACCATTTTCACACCAAAACAAGAACATATCAACGCATTTGAGCCGCAAAGTATCACCGATGCCAAAATGTTCAAGACCATGCTATCAGCAGGCAAAGTCTTGCTCACAGTGTTCTGGGGTGTTTAAGGTGTGGTGCATTTAGAATTTATGCTTAAAGCCACTACCATAAGCGATGCAAGGTACTCTGAGGCTCTCACAATACTGGAAGTACGAAGACTTCTTCCACACATGGAACAACCTCTCCTTCAGCGTGACAGTACCAGATCACACATGAGCACCGATACGTCGGCAACAATCCGACGCCTTGGTATCACTGTCATCCATCATCCCCCTTACTATCCCGACTTGGCCCCATCCCATTTTCATCTGTTTCAGAAGCTTAAAGATACTTTCGAGGATTTCTTTTCGGTTTATTGGAAGATTTTTAGGAAAGTGTCGTTCACTTGTAAAGGTGACCTCATATGGGACACTAGTGCGACTCGTTGATGAATACTGTTCAAGTGTTTAGGATATGCGCCAGGTCGAGTTTTTAGGACCTGCGTCAGGCTGGATTAAAAGGAGGAAGGGGTGGCTGCTGGCTGCCAGATTTGTTACCGGTAGGTTCGAACAACATGCAGGTTTTAAGGAAACGTTTCGCAAACTCAAATGGGAATTATTGCAGGGTATGCGACGTTCTTCTCGAGGAGGAATATTGAGAAAATTTAGAAAACGGACGTTTGAGGTTGACTGCAGAACGATTCTGATGGCACAACGGACTTTTCGCGCAAGGACCACGAAGATAAAATTGGAGGGATTAGGGCTCGCATGGAGGCATATAGATAGTCGTCGTTTTTCCCTCGCTGTATTTGGTACCCTCCGCCACGAATCGCACAGTGGCTTGCGGAGTATGTAAGTACACTGAAGCGCCAAAGAATCTGGCATAGGCATGCATTTTCAAGTACAGAAATACGTAAACAGGCAGAATACGGCACTGTGGTCGGCAACACCTATATGAGACGACAAGGTGAAAATGGTTCAAATGGCTCTGAGCACTATGGGACTTAACATCTGAGGTCATCAGCCCCCTAGAACTTAGAATTACTTAAACCTAACTAACTTGAGGACATCACACACGTCCATGCCTGAGGCAGGATTCGAACGTGCGACCGTAGCAGTCACGCGGTTCTGGGTTGAAGCACCTAGAACCGGTCGGTCACACCGGCTGGCAAGACGACAGGTGTATGTCACAGTTGTTAGATCGGTTGCTGCTGCTACAATGGCAGGTTATCAAGATTTAAGTGACTTTGAACGTGGTGTTATGGTCGCGCACGAGCGATGGGACACAGCATATCTGAGGTGACGATAAAGTCGGGATTTTTCCATTCGACCATTTCAAGAGTACCGTTAGTATAAGGAATCCGGTGAAACATCAAATCTGCGGCCGGAATAAATCCTGCAAGGACGGGACCAACGACGACTAAAAAGAATCGTTCAACGTGACAGAAATGAAACCCTTCAGCAAAATGGTGCAGATTTCAATGCTGGGCCACCAACAAGTGTCAGCATGCGAACCATTCAACGAAACATCATCGATATGGGCTTTCGGTGCCGAAGGCCCACTCGTTTACCCGTGATTAGTGCACGACACAAGGCTTTACGCCTCGCCTGGACCTGTCAGCGTCGACATTGGACTGTCGACGACTGGAAACATGTTGCCTGGTCGGACGAGTCTCGTCAAATTGTATCGGGCGGATGGACGTGTACGGGTATGGTGACAACCTCATGAATCCATGGACCCTGCATGTCAGCAGGGGACTGTTCAAGCAGGTGGAGGTTTTGTAATGGTGTGGGACGTATGCAGTTGGAATGATATGGGACCTGTGATACGTATAGATACGACTCTGACAGGTGACACGTACGTAGCCGGCCGGAGTGACCGAGCGGTTCTAGGTGCTACAGTCTGGAACCGCGCGACCGCTACGGTCGCAGGCTCGAATCCTGCCTCGGGCATGGATGTGTGTGATGTCCTTAGGTTAGTTAGGTTTAAGTAGTTCTAAGTTCTAGGGGACTGATGACTTCAGCAGTTAAGTCCCACAGTGCTCAGAGCCATTTGAACCATTTTTGACACATACGTAAGCATACTGTCTGATAACTTGCATCCATTCATGCCCATTGTGCATTCCGAAAGACTTGGGCAATTCCAGCAGAACAATGCGACACCCCACACATCCAGGATTGCTACAGAGTGGCTCCAGGAACACTCTTCTGAGTTGAAACATTTCCGCTGGCTACCAGACTCCCCAGACAGGAACGTTATTGAGCATATTTGGGACCTTGCTACGTGCTGTTCAGAAGAGATATCCACCCCTCGTACTCTTACGGATTTATGGACAGCCATGCAGGATTCATGGTGTCAGTTCCCTCCAGCACTACTTCAAACATTAGTCGAGTCCATAACACGTCGTGTTGCGGCATCTCTGCGTGCTCGCGGGGGCCCTACGCAATATTAGGCAGGCGTACCAGTTTCTTTGGCTCTTCAGTGCAGATGTAGAGTAGAAGCTGCAAGCAGAGGTGAAGTTGTGACGCTCCGTCAACAAAGTCAAACTTTCTACAGTGACGATTTCAACAAACTGTTCTCTCGCTGGGAGAAATGTGTTCGTAGCCAGTCACTATGACAAGAAGTAAACAGTTAGACATGAAGAGTAAAGATGTAAAATATTATTAAAGTTTGTTTTATTTAAAACACTTTAAGAATTTTTACATGAAAATTTGGAAGCATTCAACATGCCATCGTGGTACCGCAACAGGTTCTACCGTTTGCCTCTGATGGTAATTCGAATAGTCCAGACTTCTGTAACCGTGGAATGTAGTATGCGCTTCCGATGCAGTCACTGGTTTTGGAGCCGCCAGTATAAATATTGCCCCCGTATACTGTATTACAAACTGTGGCAATGTACAAGAGGTGGGACAATGCGAAATTGAAATACTTTGAAAAAAACTTATCAAGTCCAAAGTTTTCAAGATAATGTAAGTACAAATGTTGGTTTTATGAAAAATCTATCAGAAATATATTAATGCACTTTTTACGAAATTTCATGTACCATTATTACAAGTATCTACATCTACATACATACCCCACAATCTCCCGTACGGCGCGTGGTGGAGGGTACCACCTACCACTATTAGTCATTTCCTTTCCTGTTCCACTCACAAATAGAGCGAGGGAAAAACGACTGTCTGTATGCATCCGTATGAGCCCTAATTTCTCGTGTCTTGTCTTCGTGGTCCGTACGTGCAGTGTATGATGGAGGCAACAGAATCGTTCTGCAGTCAGCTTCGAATGTCTATTCTGTAGATTTTCTAAATAGTGTTCCTCGAAAAGAATGTCGGCTTCCCCCCAGCAATTCCCGTTTGAGTTCCCGAAGCATGTCCGTAACGCTTGCGTGTTGTTCTAATGTACCGGTAACGAATCTAGCAGCCCAACTCTGAATTTCTTTGATTTTTTTCCTTTAATACAATGTGATGCGGATCCCAAGCAGTAGATCAGTTCTCGAGAATAGGCCGCGCTAGCGTACTGTATGCGGTCTCCCTTACAGATGAACCACATTTTCCTAGAATTCTCCCGATAAACCGAAGTCGACCATTCGACTTCCCAACCGCAATCCTTACATGCTGGTTCCGTTTCGTGTCGCTTTACAGCGTTATGTCCAGATATTTAAACGACGTGACTGTGCCAATCAGGACACTACTAATGCTGTATCCGAACATTATGCGTTTGTTTTTCCAACTCATTCGCATCAACTTACATTTTTCTACATTTAGAGCTAGCTGGCAGTCATCACAACAAAAAGAAATTTTGTCTAAGTCATCCGGTATCCTCCTACAGTCAGTCAACTTCGACACCTTCCGATCCGTCACAGCATAAACAGCAGACAATTGCAAATTGCTGTCCACCCTCTCCGCAAGATCATTTATGTATACAGAAAATAACAGTGGTCCTGTCACACTTCCGTGGGGCACTCCTGATGATACTCTTGTCTTTGATGAACACTCGCCGCCGAGAACAACGTATTGGGTTCTATAACTTAAGAACTCTTCGAGTCACCCGCTTATCTGTGAACCTATTCCATATGCTCCTGCCTTCTTTAACAGCCTGCAATTGCGCACCGTATCGTACACTTTCCGGAAATCTAGTAATATGGATTCTGTGGGCCAGAATTTTGATGTCTTCTTTTGGCGAATTTTTACAGTTTTCCAAATATCTGTGAAAAAAATGTACCAAATTTTAAGGCTTTTCTCTCGCATAAATGCCTTACTATTGCACTGACTGAAAATTCTTTCCACAGAATGTTTCACTGCCGTACTGATTAGTTGAATGCCAAATTTAAGTACTTTGACGTCAATCGTTTGTGAGGAAAATGTAGTTAAAGTTTTCAAAATGTAACCTGCGGGAAACCTGAATCAAAGATTTGACGGTTTTTGTGCTAGGCCTTAGCTTACCTGAGTGAACTGATGCACATTCCTTTTCATCCTCTAGCAGACATTTCTTTGCTTGTCTTCTTTGGTTAACCTGATTCTCTAAATGGGTAGCAATAATGTCAGCTGTACAATTCTCCTGTTATAGAATTCCTTCAATAATGACAGTACGAAAACTCTTAAATCAAATCCTGGCCTCAGTAGAGTTCGTATTCTGCCAAGATTAGCACAGTTAAAAACTAAACAAGTGTCATATGCTGCAGTTGCTATAGCAGTTGTGGAAACAATTATTTTCTTGGGGCGTCGCTTCCATGTCAGAGGGTACTTTCATTTGGATTTTCAGTTTTTCCATGAACACACTCTTGAAGAAGTTCTAGATGTGTTAAACAGCTAAATATTGGTCTTATTGTATTTAATACCGCCTCAGGTAAATTGTACTTATGAGAATAGCTGGTGCCATCATGCTCCGCTTTCTTGAATTTGCACTATGATATGTCACACAAATTATGTACAGATTTGTCATCAGTAGATAGTTTATGAGAATAAATAGACTATACATCGTTCTGCATTTTCTTCACATTTCCACTGTTGTCCCTTATGGCCTCGCCATATTACACTTGCATAGAATGGAATCTTCGTCTTTGAGTCTGTTAGCACCACCTAGAGGTTTTCCATTCTCAAGTTTTACTTTTCAATTCACTTTTTAATTTTAAAAGTCCACCTCCCATTCGTTTTTGCACATGACCAATGAAATCTAACTTTTCAACAGTACAACTATGACCGTAAGGCTTACTTTCCATAACAGTTTTGAATGTGCTGGTTCATCATCACCTAGATGTTTCCAGAAGGAAAATTTCAATCTGCAGCGGAATGTGCGGTGATATGAAACTTCCTGGCAGACTGAAACTGTGTGCCAGATCGAGACTCGAACTCGGAAGCTTTACTTTACCTTTCGCGGGCAAGTGCCATCTGAACTACACAAGCACGACTCACGCCCCCTACTCACAGCTTTACTTCCGCCAGTACCTCGTCTCCTACCTTCCAAACTTCGCAGCTCTCCTGCGAATCTTGCAGAAGTAACACTCCTGGAAGAAAGGAGTGCTGGTTCTGCAAGTTTCGCAGGAGAGTTTCTGTGAAGTCGTGCTTGGGTAGCTTCGTTGGTAAAGCACTTGCCTGAGAAAGGCAAATCTCCCGGGTTCGAATCTCGATCTGGCACACAGTTTCAATCTTCCAGGAAGTTTCACCTAGGTATTTCGTGCACACAGTACTTTTCCACACTTTGAAGAAACATAAACTTCATACCTGCAAGATCCATTCCAGCTCAATTTAGAACTAGAATAATTTTTACAGCACAGTTTCTTTTGTTCAGCGTTCCTCTGATTTACTTTCTCTTCATCATCAGATTTATTTCTGAGTGCACAGGCACTACTCGTACTATGTTTAGTCTTTACCTTAATGTCAAAACTTTTTCCAGCGCCAACATTAATGATGGATGACATTTCTGACAGCGATGTATGGCCACGCTTCATCCATGTTCCATCACATGAGATCCATAAATCCGTATTTGGTGTATTATCTGCCTCTACCTTCGTATCACTACCTATCCTTACAGTTTTGTGCAGTGTGTTTTAAGTTTCCTTGCACTTCGTTTTCAATAGCACTTAGCAGTTCTTTATTTCCATTGCTAACCATACGTAGTTCTGGGTTGTGGTACGTTCATATTCCCACAAAAAAGTCTGGTATCTTGTCTGCCTATATCTCATAAAGTATAGTAGTCGCATATTTGCCTCATATCTCCTGTTACTTGCTACTGATGTTCTAAAAGCTGTATCTGAGTGGGTGCCTTATACACTATTCCAATTCTGTCTTTTTCAGCATACAAGATTCAAAGATCTTACGACACAGTCAACACAAACATAGGCATTGATATAATACTGGATAATATTTTCAAATCAACAAGCCTAAAATCACTAGCAGTTGAGTGTTTGGGCCACAATTGTCTATTGATATACCACTATCAGTTTTCCTCTTTGAAGCACTTCTTTTTTGCTTCATCCTTTACTACTGAACTAGTTTACAATTTGCCGTTAGGAAATCAAGAAGAATAAGACTTGCTAACCTTTTTTAAACACTTTACTAGAATGAAGCATGATGCAGACTGTAATAGCAGACCTTCACACAACTTTGAAGAAATTTAATCCATTGCGGCCACTTGTAAACAAACACCAAAAACCAAAGAATAGAAAACAGGTGGCACTGCTGCTATTCCACAGCCTTTTTGATTTACTACACAAACATTTCCTTCATTCTGTGTGTGCAAAACTGGAAGAAAACGCCGCAGGAATAAATAATGTAAGAAAATACAGGAAAAGAATGGGGCATGGCCCCATGAAAGCTTCTGACAATTATTATTTCTATCACATTTAGGAGTGCAGTTGAAACGTACTATTCAGGAATTTAATTTTTAAATACCATGTAATAAATAAGAGCCAATAAAAGCTTTTCACAATTTTTGCTCACTTTTGCGTTCTTCCCTCCTTAAGGTGATCTTCATGGTCGAAGGTAACCTAGTTATTACCCTCATTTGACAATTTCAGTGGGAATGGGACTCTAAAGTTGTTTAGTCTAGGTGCTTTAATAATCTTTCTTCAAATCAGTTGAGTTTGAAAGTATGCTTGGACTAGTTACTAGTAGCATTGTCCCGAGAGAACTTCGGCGAAATATGGGATCTTATGCAGCACTTTTGCACAAATTATCGAAGTTTACGTGAGGAACTTTTTATTAATTTTATTTTTCCGGCAAGTATTACCCTATTGGGCAGCCAATAGTAATCTTCCAGACAACTGAAATGAAAAAGATGAAGAAATACTATAAGGTTCCTTACAAGAACAGGATTTTCATATTGTCGCTTAGAATAATGTATTATTTCCAGGTCAAATAATGACCGTCTCTGATAACGGCGCCATTGTTGACTGCACGACACCGCCCAGAAAAGCATGGAACTGACCTCCAGAAGAGGACGTTTTGTTCTATAAGTGGTGTGACATAAAAACAAAAATTAACCCACCCACTTTAATCAGAAGGGGCTTGTTTTCAATGATAACACAAACTTACTTAATTATGCGCAACAGTGCAAGCGAGTGCTAATGTGTTTCTTCCGACCAGACACAGTTCACTATGTATTTTTAGATTGTTTTCAAATTTAATGTCAAATTATATGAACATTCTTCAAATCAAAATCTCTGTAAATGTATTTATTTCCAGAGTGCAGATCCTATTTGCACCTGATGCAGTTTCAAACTGATTTTTACATGAAGAGTAATGCTTGGGTTCAAGTTACACAAACCCAGGATTTACTTGAACCCAATTTTCAATAACTTAATTCACACAAATAAAAATTTAAATTTTGCCTGAAACAGACGTAACGTATTAGAAAGATATCACAAATATAAAAGAATTTAGAATATCAGAAAAATTTCTTGTTGTAGACTATCATTTGGTACTAAATGTACAAAAATTTTCACTTTTTGGGTCCAAGTAACCTCTGTTTACGGTAGTTGACACAACTTCTCTTTGTGGAGTAGATATTACTAAGATTTTCTTCTGTTTACTAGCCATTTTCTGTTCTTAAACGAAAACGATATTTTTCAGTAAATAATCATCTGTGGCTTCCAAAAGAATGGTAAATAATTTATACACGGTATAACGTACAGTTTCGTGCTTCACATGGTCCTTTGGAAACTAAAGAACGACAAATGGAGCATCATTTTTTAGTTATTGACGATTTTTACCTCATTACATGCGACCACCATTGGAAAAACTACTTTTCTTCTTTTTTTTTGAAAAATGAAGAAACCGCACAACAGTAGCTTAATTCATAGTCTTTTATTGTGTACACTACCTGTTTCAAACACTTTAAGTTCCATCATCTGGTGTAAAAAATATAATCACTTAACCATTTGAAGTCATCCTCACTCCAACTTAGCCACGCAACCAAATGTTCTGAATCAAAAGAATAAAAGGGACATAAAATCCACAAACACCGTTCCCCCATGTTGCGTGACCAAGAACTCTTTATAAAAATTGGGTTACAAATCAGTACCTATGAAAATACTCGAATTTGTCCGATATCATATCCAGAAGTGTAGTATACAGTCCGCTTGGAGCGCTATTGTCGCAGCGTATAACGAAAACGTGGGGTAATGTCGCGACTGCATCTGTTACACAACTTAAATGGAGAGTAATGTTTGGCTCCAAGCTATACAAACCCAGGAGATACGGGAACATGGAAGAGTCCGTCCGCAGACTGTTGCTGTTGTGTAGATTCTCCTGAGATCTGGCGGCAGTTGTCATGAATTTATATGGAACAGATTTTATGAACGTTTTAAACACGAGAGAGTGAAATGAAATTCGTAGTTTTCAGCAGTGTCCATTACAGTGGACGGTGGATCTTGTTGACTTATAAGTAAGCATTAGAAGGAAAGTGAAAAATGTAAAAAAAACTTTATTGTTGGTTTATTTAAAAATACAGTCGTGTAGGGAAGATATAGCTCGCACACTAATTATACATTTAAAAAAAGACATGAATTGTGACACTTTTATATCTGATGATGCTAGAGAAACATGGGGGAAAGCTGAACAGCCTTGGCACCTTACTTTGGTTTTCTTCGTGGAGCCGGTGTTCTTCCACATCATGCTATCTTCAGATTAGTCATTTCTGGCAAATGGGCTACAGTAGTTGAGGGTGATTGTAAGTGCAATAGTCATCGCCTTTTAGGACTTGAGTCCTCGCCTTCTTCTTCAGCAAGTTGTTCCTCTTGGGCATTTAAATGACCTGCATTTCTTACTTTGAAATCAGGATACAACAGGATACTCTTCTTTGGCTCATAATTCTTAATTCGATCAATCCTGTACTGAATCCAGCTATTTGTAATTCTGTTGTTGTGGTCTTCGTTTCAGAGACTGGTTTCATACAGCGCTCCATACTACTCTATCCTGTGCACTCTCTTCATCTCAGAGTAACTACTGCAACCTACATCCTTCTGAATCTGCTTACTATATTCATTTCTTGGTCTCACTCTACGATTTTTACCCTCCACGCTGCCCTCCAGTACTAAATTGGTGATCCGTTGATGCCTCAGAACGTGTCCTACCAACCGATCCCTTCTTCCAGTCAAGTTGTGCCACAAATTCCTCTTCTCCCCAATTCTGTTCAGTACATCTTCATTAGTTACGTGATCTACCCATCTAAGAAGTGAAAAATATTTTTTACCATCCACTTTCTGGCTCTGGTGAAGATGCTGTAAAAATTCATTATCCCGTCAGTCAGGTCTATGCCACCCATCTTTTTATTGTAGCAGGCGATTACTGCTGGACGGGGAATATGAATGTACCTCGCATCATTTTCCAATCATCTTTTGCATTGACCCACAGGCTGTTTCCTAGTCCTGGCCGATGCAGTTATGGCTAGCTTGTGGTAATACAATTTTACAATTGTCAACAGATACATGTCCTTGATTTGCAATAGTCTGTCTGCTGTCAGATGGTCTGCTCTGGATATTCAAGACTTAATTGTTGTTCCAGAAAATGACTGTGTTACAAAAAATAATAGTAAATGTCAGATAACATTTAACAACAATCACAGCAAAAAACTTATCGAAAATTAGAGAAGATAATCATCAGTGATGACTAGGAACCAGTGCTCGAAAATGTAGGACTAAGTGGAACCGCGCGACCGCTACGGTCGCAGGTTCGAATCCTGCCTCAGGCATGGATGTGTGTGATGTCCTTAGGTTAGTTAGGTTTAAGTATTTCTGAGTTCTATGGGACTGATGACCTCAGCAGTTAAGTCCCATAGTGCTCAGAGCCATTTGAACCATTTTTGTTACTATTTTGTAACCATAATTGAAGAAAGGAAACTTACTGCACGGCAAAGCCATAAAAGAAAACATTTATATATATTTTCAACGACAGGTGCGGTAAGGTTTGGAAGGTAGGAGGCGAGGTACTAGCGGAATTAAAGCTGTGAGGACGGGGCGTGAATCATGCTTGGGTAGCTCTGTCGGTAGAGCACTTGCCCGCGAAAGGCAAAGGTCCCGAGTTCGAGTCTCGGTCCGGCACACAGTTTTAATCTGCCACGAAGTTTCAAGGTTGCTAATGTCACACCACTTAAGGGAGAATTATTCGGTAGCGTAATTTATATAACACAATTTGTTTTGAGTACATTGAATGTTTATTTTTTTAAGCTATTAACCAGTATCCATACACATACAAATATCTTTTCTCAAAGTGAGTTTTCAACCATTTTTCAAATTTGTACCTTTGGTACCACTAAGGCATGTGGTTTCCTAATCCGTACCCCTGATAGCTTAACTTTTACTTAGCGACAAGATAAAAAAATCCATAGAATAATGTAATAAAACGCCAAATAACAAATTACAAACCATAAACCTAACCTTAATTCAGTAGTTACACTTAATGAAATTAAACGTAGGAAACAAAATACAAATACTTAAGAAATTAAATTGCTTCAGTTCGCATATCGAAAACCGGTTGGTTAGAAACATTTTCTAATTTTACTTTCCACGCCAGATCATAGTTTATGTAACCAGCCTTTACATTTCATACACTGAATCACATCTTCTTCTCTATCTTCCTTACGCAGTTGACATAACTAATTCACTCGTTTTTTTATTTTGTTATTATTGTTGACGTTTTCATCGATCTGTCTCTTTTCTATAGGTTTATGCACAGGTTTCTTCTTTTTATTGCCCTTTTCTTTGGCTTCTACTTCCTTCCTGTTATGACTTGATGTTAAATTCATTGTTGGTGTTTAGTATTTTTCTTGATGCTTACTGTTCTTATACATGCGATAGGAGATAAAATGTTCAAGTAATAGTTTATTTATTGACTGTTAATTTCAGCAACTGCTGCACTATTGTTTTCGGGCCCACATACCTAAGACATTGTAGAAGGCGCAGACTGACTATTGAGTGGTGCTGCAACGTTAGACGGCCTTCCGTATTTTCGCATTGTTGCTTCTGTTCCGTCAGACGATTCTTGGTCTGATTGATCAACAATATGTACAGTAGTAGCTACAATGTCCTTTTCTTTGTCGACGCTTATATCACATGGTCACAAGCCAGTTGACTTAAAACCGTTTAGTGCTATCTATGTCCATACAAAATGATGTGGTGCAAGCATTACCCAAGTGTTTTGCAGTGTTAGCTTGTTTTATGACACTGCCAGGATTTGAACGTAGTCACAGAGATGCAGCTTCATTGTAGTTGTCTTTTAGTGTTTTAAAGAACAGTCTCTCCAATCGTGTGAGCAGGAAATGATAGCGTGGTTATACCGTATTCACAAGACAGCTGAACTGCCTCTTAATTTTTCATGTGTGCTATGTCAATCCAGCAAAAACAAAATTTGTTTCTGGTCCCGTTTTTTCTACTTTTGTACATTTTATGAAATTTTGCTGACATCGGAAAAACAAGTCTGATGTTCCCATTCATTTGTCGAGCATCCAGATGCTGTGTTTGGTGGAGTCCCTATTTTTCAGACATAATTCATTCTTTTGCTCTTAAATGCGAGTATTAACGTCGGAGGTATGAAATCGCTTGCTACTTTCGTTGCACATACACGTGTCGTTGTAAGCCCCGTTTCTCCGTTCATGATTACGTCCAGTTGGTTATTGCATTTTCCGGACAATTACTTGAGGCGGTTTGTGAAGCGTGGATAACGCAATTTGATCCACGTTATATGTTTGATCAGCAGTATAGTTGTGTTCATCTCGTACTGTCCCATATTTATAAAAAAACTCATTAACGCGCTCTTTATTAAATCCCTTCCTTCATGCCATCGATATTGCTTCGAGAGCTCGCTGCGACAAAGTGGGATGATCATTAATAAACCTGTAATACGATTTTTGACCGGCTATGTTTTTTTCGTTATTGAAGCAGTGCGGCATATGATATTTCTCAGCAAGCTAGTGAGCAGGTTTTCTTAACTTCTTACGTTCACCTTTTCTAAAAAATGATGTTAAATTTAATGTCTGACTTTCACCTATGGAAATAAGTCATTAAATTTATTTTCTTACATTCACCTTTTATAGAGTGAAGTAAAAAATGGGGGAATTTCACGTGCACATTTTTTTCTTAAGTTCATCTTTTATATGAAATAAAGAATTCAGAAATCGGTCGGGGAACGAAAAAATAAGGTAAATAACTAAAATCTATGGAGTTAGTCAGAAACTGAGGTATTGAGCTAGAGCTCAGAAATCGGTGGGAATGATTTAAATAGACTGATTCTAAAAAATCTGTTGAGTTAGTCAGAAATTGCGGTATTGAGCTAGTGAGTGAGCTAGAACATAAATTCCATTCTACTGGCATAGGCCTCTATTGGCCGCCATATTCTCCGGATCTGAACACATGCGACTCCTGGAGCTGTATTAAAGAAAATGTGTACAGCAATAGCCCCAAAACATTGCTGAGCTGAAAACAGCCATTCCGGAGGCCGTCGGCAGTGTCTATGTTCCGACACTTCAGCGGGTCATGCAGAATTTCGCTATTCGTCTGCGCCACTTCATTGCCAAGCATGGCAGGCATATCGAACACGTTATAACCAAAATCAGAATATCTCTGGTGACGTTTACATGTTGAATAAAGTGCGTCTGTGCAGTTTATAACTAATTTACGTTCTGCTTCATGTAGGTCAATAATTGTCTCCCTGTAAACACGCACTATTCTGTAATTAATGATCGATCCTTATACAGAGTTAATTTCGAACGTGGAAAAAATTATTACTTATGACTTACTAGTAGCCGAATTATGCAGAAATTCATGGCATATTAAACATATACAAAAACAAAACAGTGGTAATGGTATTATTACATACACTCAGCAAAGAAAACGTAATGGATTTCCACAGGATATGATATGCTAGTCTTTTATACAGAGGCTATTCCTCTTAATAATTTGGATCATTGTTTGTGTATGTATGTATACAAAGGTACTTATTTTTATGTAGGTCTGGTATCGGCAGCCAGAGACAGTGGTAATGTGGAGTGAGCTGTGTTTGCGTGAAAGTGTGAGTATAAGTTGTCTATCCCAGAAGAAGGGCTTCTGGCCGAAAACGTACGGATTTAGTAGTCTTTCTGTTGTGCCTGTCTGCGACTCAACATCTCCGTTATATGGTGAGTAGCAATCTATCATTTTCTTAGTATTATCACTTTTTTCCTTGTTTAAAGTATAACTTCACGAAACGCGCTGTGCAAAAGAATAAATAAAAGAAAAAACGTGACTGGCAGCAGACAAATTTATTTTATAAACAAATCCAATGCATTTGCATGTGCTGACTTTCACCAACCATTTATAATGGATAAAATCAAACCGAATATATATTTAATTGTTGGAAGTCTTTTGTCGTGGTTTTTTTTATGGCGTATATCCTTGTATGAAACTGAAACGGGGGCGATAAACACTTCAGGCAAGAAGAAAACAGAAAGTTTTCACAAGTGTTGCATGAGAAAAATGCTATCAGTTTAATAGGTAGATCGGGTAACTAATAAGGCGATACTGTGAAATTTTGCGTTATTCCGTGCTCCTCTCATATTTTTTATAATATTTAATCCTGCAAGGCATTTTTGCCATTTTTGATCTGTCAATATCATGCCCTGTTGGTCTTTAATTTTCTATACCTAAAACCATACTAATATTTGAAAGAGGATTAGAGAGAAGTATTCCTGTTTTGTTCTCTTAAAAACTGCAGTCTCTCTCAAATAACCATAATGGAGTCATTTTCCTGCGCAGAGGGATTATTTTGAAACCATGGCTTGTTCATTTGAATGGCATGTCTGGGCCAAAAAACCTTTGTTATTTAATATCACAAGAAGCAGTAACAAAATTTCGAAACCTTTCCTCTCCTGCATGTATGGTGAGGCAAAGAAGTGCCCTTGTCTAAATTTTGGCGAATCACGAGCCGTCCTGTTGTATTCGGATTACTTGGCAGAACAGCAAGTAGTTCACGCGGCAATTATGCGCGACTTCGTTGGTCATAATGGCGTGCGCCACTCTTCCGCCCCCACATTGTCACGTCTCCACTATGAACTAGGGAGTGATACTAAGCTAGGTAGAACAGATGCGTTCGTGCCGTCGATGGGTTAGCATGTGCTCCTAGTGTAGGGTGACCAAACGTCCCGGAAAACCGGAATTGTCCCGGTTTTCATCCCTGTGTTCCGGTGTCCCGAAAATTTGTTTCGGGACGCTCAAAAGTCCCGGGATTCAGTTTTTAAATACATTTCGTGAAACTTTCTCAAATTTTTGGGATTTCGCTATATTAAAGGAAATACAACACAAGAAATTAATATATTTAAGTTTATTTGTCTAAAACATCCATTGTCCCATACTAGTAATCACAGTATCAGTATTGATACACTCAGGCAATAATTTACTTTGAGCGGTACTTTGGCCAACAAGTAGTAAGTTGTATTATTGTAACAGAGCTATGAAACCGTCCGGCCACTTACTCACACACTCATTGTCAGAATAGTGTAGTAGTTGTGTTTTGTCAGACAAACTGCAATAGTTTTTTCTCATATTAGTGGTATTATTGCTGTAGTACTGTGAAACGCAATGCCGAAACGTGCCTGCAAGTTCAGTGACTGTTATTCCAAGGAATGGAATTTCATTAAGAAAGGTCGTTTTGATTACGAAGCAGAGTGTTACGTATGTAGCTGTTTTATTAGTATAAGTCATAGTGGACGTTCCGACATAGTTGATCACATCAGGTCAAAGAAACATATTAACAGATACAGTGCACCGAGCTGCAGTAAAACTCTACAAAATTATTTTGTGAAACATCAGTCAAGTGAAGAGACGAAAGTTCGAGCAGCCGAGCTTAGACTGGCCTACCACACGGTAAATCATCACCAAACTTATAGATCTAGTGATTGTACTAATAAGCTTAACAGCATTATGTTTGATGATTCTTCCATTGCAAAAAAGTTTAGTTCAGCAAGAACTAAAGTGTCAGCCTCAGTGAAAGGAGTTATTGCTCCACAGAGTGTAAAGGAAAGCCTTGAATACATCAAAAGGTCTTCTTTCTACGGCATATCCACTGATGCCAGCAATCATAAGGCCACTAAAATATTTCCGTTTGTTGTTCAGTTTTTCGAAATAAATCAGGGAATTCAGACCAAACTTTTGAAGGTGAGTTCCCTACCTAATGAAACATCTGACGAAATATCAAGATTTTGTCTGAATACTATCGAAATGTTTGATCTTGAGAAAAATAAATGTGTGGCATTTTGTGGAGACAACACCAACACAAACTTTGGTGGTTTAAAAAGACAAGGCAAATGCAACCTATTTACCAAATTAAACGCAACATTGCGTGAAAACATTGAAGGCATAGGATGCTCTGCATATGTTTTACACAATAGCGTGCAGACATATGCTGACAATTTAAGCTGTGATGTTGAAACTATCGTCATGAAGGTATACTCACACTTTTACATGTATACTGTTCGAACAGAGAGGCTTAAGGAGTTATGTGATTATGTGGGAACTGAATATATCAATGTAATGTGTCACTCGAAAATTCGCTGGTTATCACTGTTTCCAGCAGCTGAAAGAGTAATCCGCCTGTTTGAACCGTTAAAAGATTTTTTCCTAAATGAAGACAAAGCCCCCAAAATATTGGTTCAGTTTTTCAGTAACCCTTTAAGTGAAGCCTACTTATGGTTCATTCACAGTCAGCTTAGCACGTTGCAGCATGGGATAAAGGAAATTGAGGGAAGCATGGAAGTGTAATAGAGGTAAATGATGTTTTGAAAAATAATCTGGAAACTGAGAGAGGAGAGAACAGCAGTTCATTTCTTTTAATGTTAAATCTGTCCTTAAAAGAGCAGAAGTATCAGAAGCAGCGGAAAGGAGTTTTAGGGAAGAAGTTAACAAGTTTTATGAGTCTTGTGTAGAATATCTCAGCAAGTGGAGCGCCTCATATTTACCCTCATCGGCGGTGTTTGACTGGATGTTACTGAAGAGAGTGCCAAAATGGGAAAGTGTTGAAGAGACAGTTTCTTATTTGAAGAGTAAAGCGATTGAAATCGATGATTCCATTCTCTTTGATCAGTTCGACATACTGACAAATTTTGTTAAAGAAAGTCTTCACAAGTGGAATGATGAAAAAAAAACACCATTGGAATGTCATGAGAAGTGGGCGAGTTTTTTAAAAGCTGTGACTATCTTCAGCATTACTCTGAGTTGGTAATCATTGCAAGGTATTTATTTGCAATCCCAGTCCATAATACCAATGTGGAAAGAATACTTTCGTTCATGAATATCCAGTGGACCGATGAAAGAAACAGAATGGAGGTGGACTCTCTTGAAGCAATCCTGCAGATCCTGTACAACTACAAAATGGATTGTGCCGAGTTTTATCACTGTGTCTCAAAGAACAAAGACATGATCAAGAAGGCTGGAGCAGTGGAAAATACCCTTTTCTCCAAGGACAGTCAATTCCATCTACAAGTGTTCAGTAATATTAAAGCTCATGTTAATATTAATTGATTAAAAGTTGAATGGCTGTAAAATTTTGTAAAATCGTAACACATTTCTTTATTACTGTATACGTTTATTAAATATCTTTAATTATACAGATAATCTGGATTATATCAATCTTTTGTATCCTCTTATTAGTTATAATAATCGAGTTAACAAAATGTATCAGCAAAACATTAATATTTAAAATTAAGAAACCTGGGTACATGTGGAATGAGGCGTCCATTGGCACCCGGGTGGATGTGTCCCGGTTTTCACCGAAAATAATTTGGTCACCCTATCCTAGTGGGCACAGGTTTAGACTCAGGCGTGATGCGTGTAGTAGGTCAGGAGTTCAGTAAACTTGAAAGCAACAGCGCATTCTTGTTCTTCTATCTATTTTTACCCCAATTTTTTTTTGTCCTTTTGCCTGTGAAATTCGTCGAATGCTGAGCTGAGTTGGACTCAGCACCCGAGCTTCTGTCCGTTAGTTAGATATCATGCGCGTGGGGACGCTTGATAACCACATCAAGTAAATTCATCCTCTTTTCGTGGATTTGTTTCGCCTTCAGCTTGTCTTATATTCGATTGAATACTTCGCGAGTGAAGTGCATATTTTTATAACCGTTAACTTTCGCGAGACATGATCTTGTTGCTTTGTTACTGACCCTAGGACCACTTGGTGAGTGACTGGCTTTTGTATGGCTTGTTCATGGCCAAGGAAGCATCATTTGCATTGCGGTAAGTTACAGATCATGTGGTGAATATGCGAAAGGGATCTTGCTCCGCTACTTTTCCTTCCTTGCAGCGAATTATTTCCCGGGTTATCTATCCTCAGTGGTAGCTACATGTTAACCCTCCCCCATTTCTTTGTAATCACTAACGTAGGTTTCTCATAGAGGCGGTCCGGCTACGATATTCTCTCCTTTTTCCCACTCAATTCCATACTGGGAGATTTGACTGTTGACATAAGTGTTCATGCAGATATACTGTTAAAATGTTGTAGGCTAATCATGACCTGTTTGTAATCAACACTGAGATTTTCTGTAATAAACTAGTATTGGAAATTCTTTCTTTTGATGACGTACAATCCCACTGTAGATGAAAAGCAAGTTATTACAAAGAGCCTGTTGTGGTAAGGGAACAAATAAATTAGTAAAAGCAGTATTTAGTTTTCGTACGGTCTTCACGGATCTCCCTCTTCACGGATCTCCCCTTGTCATTTGGCTGCTGTTTTGCTAAATGAAACCTAGAGGTCAGGGCTCTACTTTTGAAGATCCGTTCCGACCACTGCACGTACGATAGGCTAGCGGAATATCGTTCCTTGTAGTAAAGGTTATTGCTAGACATGAAATAAAGTTCCACTTGATGTGGTGGAAGAGGATGCTGCTTTTTGAAGGTCATAGTTATGCATTTATTCGTTGAGATCATTCCGGAAGGCAGACTTCCTTACCCGTCCGCTGAATATCGACGGTTATGATTAAAATTGCCACTTGCTTTGTTGAATTACAAATCGTAGCAAACTCCGACTTCATGCACCCAGGCACCTCTTTTAACTGAATTGAATTGTAGGGACAAATTGCCAGTTGGTTTTTGTTTCAGGTTCTTCAGCCGTCGTTTATTTGACGATTTTTCTGACGTTTCGCACGGATGGCTGTCATCGTCAGTTGTTGTTCACTGAAGAACATTTTCCGTGTACAGGCCAGTTGGTATTATTCTACCATTACTAATTACATGCGTTTCTTAGGGCACGTCACTCCGAGCGTTGGAGTGAGATGGCAGTTATATCAGAAGCAGACTCCAGCGATAGTTTTGTGGATGTACGTTACAATGCAACTAAATACATAATTTGGAAAACAAATTTAATACATTACAATAGCGAAAATATAAAACAAACATATAAATGGATTTAGGAAACTAGAAAATAACGTGATTAATTCCACATTAAATCTGAACTTTTTTGCACAATTATTTTACACGTTTTCAGGTTTCATGCGACCACTTTTTGTACATGATACACTGAATGAAGTCTAATTGTGGTCCATTTTTATCATAGTAGTTCATGGCACCCTGGGCACAATAATCACTGCCTGGTTCTCTAATCCTGGATTGCCTTGCAGTGGATTTCCCTGATTTTAGACCCAATTCACTGTGACCCAGCTCTTGCCTCTTCATTTCAGCTGTGGTCTGCGAGAACCTCAGTTGTTTTATTTCTGCGCTTAGATGATAAGGGATCAAAGATAGGCACAGGAGTAATGTGTTCAAAGGATGTTCCTGGAATCGGGTCGTTCTCAGTCTCTGCTTCAAGTGTGCTGTTATCTGTCTATGAGAGAAGAGCCCGAAGACATCCTCTGCTGTCGAGCTTACCTTCATTATTCCTGTCTGCCTCAACAGTAGCGACCATGCCAGAAATTTGAAATGTCTCATATGGAATTCTTACTATGTTGAAAGAATACAAGCCATAAGCTTCAAACCCAGACTAAGTACTGAATGGAACTGTAGGTTTCTTCCATGCTTCAATGAGGAAGAACGGGAACTGTGCTCTTGAGACTTTACCTCCGGGCTGAGATATTCTATATCTGCGCATTGCCCTGTAAAAAATCTTGCTTCACTGATCTGAAAACACACCTAACAAGAGGCTGAAGATAGTGCATTGAATGATGAAGTAAATAAATAAAGATCACATCATTATCTATAGCAAGTTGTAGCATATCAGGACGAGGAAAGTGCGAGGTACGGCCACCGAGAACCAGAACTACATTTCCTTGTTTCCCGGGACAAAAATGGTCTTCCATGGATATCGTGAATATGTCAGAGTTGACATACCCTGAGTCTCATTTATAAATACAACTGAGTCATTCAAATGTCTATCTTCCCATTCAAGCTTCTTTAAAAACGCACGCCGGAGGAATGAAGTCGCCTGCAGCATTGTAAAATGTGTTAACTGATACGATTTATCTTTTTTCTCCAGTAGTTACTTGACATAATGTAGGAGAAACTGTTCCTGTTTTAACATTGTCTGGCCTAGGATTCATCTAAAAGCCAGTTTCGTCCATATTGTTCAGGCGCCCAGGCTTATCCAGTAAAGAATTTGCTGTTAATACATTCAGAAATAAAGAAAAACAAGCTGCAATTGCTTTCCTATTTATTGATATAACCTTGTCAATAGAGAGACCTTGCGACTTCCTCGTAGCTAGATGTGGGTAACGGTTCGGAAAGGACTGTTACCAATCCCAACCGGCGACTTAATTTTCTCTGGAAAACTATGACGTATTCCATTTCTTTGGGCAAACTCGAATACCAGCCTGTGCAGAGTACCTCCGGCTGATGGAAATCTACGCATCTGCAACTTATTTATATAGGTGACCAATAGTTTCTCGTTTGTCTTCACCAAGGCCACCTAGAAATAATAATAATAATAATAATAATAATAATAATAATAATAATAATAACGAGATAGTTATTCAAGACTGAGAAATGTTTGCAGAAATTGGAAATGTGCAGTTCCAGCACCATAGTTAACGTCGAACAATTTTGCCTTTGAATCGTTAATTTTTAATTTAATGAAATATTGTGGTTAAAAACTACATTCATTTTGCTCCCTAATCACGGAAAACATTATGATTAAAATAATATCGTTTTCTTTGCAGTCCCGTGGCATGCTTCTTTTCATCGTTCTTCACCAGACGTCGTTTCAGAGTTCTGAATGAGATGCCAAATCTTTGGGAAACTCTAAAACAATTAATTCCACCAGTCCTTACATGTTCCATAGCTATTTGTAGGGATTCAACAGACCAGTGATCCCCATTTCATGCTCTTACGTACGTCCGAGGCATTTCCTACAAAATTAACGCCTGCGTAAGTGAGGAATAAAATTCGTCAACTTACCTCAGCAAAACAGCAGCATCTGTCTGGAAAGTTGGGGTGAGATGCCACTTTGTCTGCCTGGCACAATATGTCCTCCGCATGGGAATTGTGGATGGCCAAATGCACTACAAAGCAGCCACTATGCTCAACATGTCTAAAGTCTGCGTCTTCTACTTTATTTATACATTCGTAAGCACTTTAAAATACGAGTATCTGTACACCATTATGAAGACCTCCGTTTTGCCTCTTACCTGCTTTAAAAGCGGAGAAACAATAAGCACAGCGACTTACGCAGCTGCCTTCCCGTCACAGTACAGTTAGCGAGTGCCCTACATAATGGTGTCGCCATTTGTCACCACCTGTCGGAAAGGCACCTTTGGGCATCTCATCCCGACAGGCATCTCCGCCCGGTTCGCTTTACCTGTGGCATCAACGCCGGAGCGCCTTCCCCTGGTCATTACTCCGCTGTGGTTCTCACCTTTGCCACCTGCAACAGTCGCTCGCTGGAGCACGGGAATCCACGGCCCGTTCACCTTGAAGCTTTATTCTTCTCGGGTTCAGTCTTTCTGCCATACATCCTCAGGGTGCCGGACGGAATCCGCCGCGTACTGTGTGAAAAGGCAGTGTAAAGACTATTTACAAACAGACCAAGTAGCTCGAAGAATATCTCAGATCAGCAGTGTCACAAGGGACGCGCTCGCAACGTCGGGAATGTATCTCATTCCCTGCATATGTGGGAAAGTCTGTGTGAGGATGAATGGATGACCCATCAATACCAGAATCACTGAACAATAATGGTACTACGGGTTTGGACTGATGGAGAAATCAGCAGTGGCGGTGAGACCGACCCTGGAACAAAATTCGCCGACATGGAAGTTCTCGTGGTTGAGAAGAGTTACCATGTCCACTTGTTCGTAGAAGCCATAGATATCCACGTACATGACAACACCTTCAATAAGAAAGAGGAAAGCCTCAAACTAAACTGTTCTTGAATTACCGCGCTACAGCGAGCGACTATTGCAGGTAGCAAGGGGAGAGCCACAGCGGTGATGACCAGACAAAACTCTTCAGGCGTTGATGCGTCAGAAGTCGCAGCACCAAGAAGGAGGTGTTCGACATAAACGAATGTTCGTAGGCGTGTTTCTGCATCTGAAGTATGGTATCTATTCACATTTCGCGCCACTATATGGATGCAGATTAGGTTCGCTTTATACACTACTGGCAATTAAAATTGCTACACCAAGAAGAAATGCAGATGATAAACGGGTATTCATTGGACAAATATATTATACTAGAACTGACATGTGACTACATTTTTAAGCAGTTTGGGTGCATACATCCTGAGAAATCAGTACCCAGAACAACCACCTCTGGCCGTAATAACTGCCTCGATACGCCTGGGAATTGAGTCAAACAGAGCTTGGATGGCGTGTACAGGTACAGCTGCCCATGCAGCTCAACACGATACCACCATCGTACTGGCGTATTGTGACGAGCCAGTTGCTCGGCCACCATTGACCAGACGTTTTCAATTGGTGAGAGATCTGGAGAATGTGCTGGCCAGGGCAGCACTCGAACATTTTCTGTATCCAGAAAGGCCCGTACAGGACCTGCAACACGCGGTCGTGCATTATCGTGCTGAAATGTAGGGTTTCGCAGGGATCGAATGAAGGGTAGAGCCACGGGTCGTAACACATCTGAAATGTAACGTCCACTGTTCAAAGTGCCGTCAATGCGAACAAGAGATGACCGAGACGTGGAACCAATGGCACATTATACAATCACGCCGGGTGATACGCCAGTATGGCGATGACGAATACATGCTTCCAATGTGCGTTCACCGCGATGTCGCCAAACACGGATGCGATCATCATGATGCTGTAAACAGAACCTGGATTCATCAGAAAAAATGACGTTTTACCATTCGTGCACCCAGGTTCGTCGTTGAGTACACCATCGCAGGCGCTCCTGTCTGTGATGCAGCGTCAAGGGTAACCGCAGCCATTGTCTCCGAGCTGATAGTCCATGCTGCTGCAAACGTCATCGAACTGTTCGTGCAGATGGTTGTTGTCTTGCAAACGTCTCCATCTGTTGACTCAGGAGTCGAGACGTGGCTGCACGATCCGTTACAGCCACGCGGATAAGATGCCTGTCATGTCAACTGCTAGTGATATGAGGCCGTTGGGATCCAGCACGGCGTTCCGTATTACCCTCCTGAACCCATCGATTCCATATTCTGCTAACAGTCAATGGATCTCGACGAACGCGAGCAGCAATGTCGCGATACGATAAACCGCAATCGCGATAGGCTACAATCCGACCTTTATCAAAGTCGGAAACGTGATGGTACGCATTTCTCCTCCTTAAACGAGGCATCACAACAACGTTTCACCAGGCAACGCCGGTCAACTGCTGTTTGTGTATGAGAAGTCGGTTGAAAACTTTCCTCATGTCAGCACATTGTAGGTGTCGCCACCGGCGCCAGCCTTGTGTGAATGCTCTGAAAAGCTAATCATTTGCATATCGCAGCATCTTCTTCCCGTCGGTTAAATTTCGCGTCTGTAGCACGTCATCTTGGTGATGTAGCAATTTTAATGGCCCGTAGTGTATACACGTTGTAACGGTCGTGAGTGTAGTTGCCTTTGAGATTGGATGTGGTGTATTGATGCTAGTCAAGAATGCCTATAAGACGACACAGCCGCCATTATCAATCCCTCAATGAGTTTGAACGAGGTCGTGTAATAGGGCTACGAGAAATCGGATTCTGGAAGGCCACTTGGCACTACCGAGGGAAGGCCGTAGTGTTCGGGGTACTGCTCCGGTGCATCGTACTGCATCTCCATCAGCAATGTGAGCCGCAGTTGGCACCACAGTGACATAACAAACTGTTACAAATCGGTTCCATCAAGGACGGCTCCGAGCCAAACGCCCTGTAGCGTGCATTCCACTCACCCAAAACCAACGCCATTTGCGGCTTCAGAGGTGTCAAGCGAAAGCTCATTGCAGGGCGAGATGGAGGTCTCTTGTGTTGTCGGATGAAAGCTGGTTCTGTCCCGATGCCAGTGATGGCCGTATGTTGGTTAGTTGAGAGCCTCCAGCCAGCCTGTCAACGTGCTAGACACGCTAGACGTGCAGCTGGAGTTATGATCTGGGATGCGATGACAGCAGGAGCACTCTCGTGGTTATCCCATGCACCATGACTGAAAATTTGTGCATCAATCTGGTGATTCGACCTGTTGTGCTACTATTCATAAACAGCATTCCAGGAGGTGTTTTCCAAGAGGATAACGCTCGTCCAGAACCGCTGAGATAACCGAACACGCTCTACAGAATGTCGACATGTTGCGCTGGTCTGCTCGATCACCAGATCTGTTTCCAATCGAACTCAAATGGAACATCATCGGACGACAACTGCAGAGTCATCCACAACAAGTATCAACCGCCATTCCTGTATTGACCGACCAAGTGCAACAGGCATTGAACCCCATCCCACAAACTGACATCCGGCACTTGTACAACACAAGAGACGCACGTTTGCTTGTTTTCATTCAACATTCTGGCGGTTACCCGGTTATTTATGTACCAGTATTTGACAATTGCAGTGGCTTAACCCGCACTTCCATCAACCTGTGACCTTGCAATGTTAATCGCTTAAATACAAGGTGACACAGAATAACGGGAATGTTTGAAATGAGTAATGGCAGCCATGGGCAGGTGGAAGGACTGCTGGTTTATGACACTTATCGAGTAAACAGTCCGCCATTTCAGCAATCATGGATCTTCCATCAAGAATAAACCAACAGGACGACCAAGAAGTGTGCGTTCCTCGGCGAATATTGATGTTGTACACGAGTTTGTCTCACGGAGCCCTCGGTGATCAATTTGTAAGCAAGCAGCAGTAGTTGGAATGTCCCAGGAGAGTGTTCACAGAATTCTTCATTGTGATTTAAAATGTCATCCGTACAAACTACAGATGATGCAACAATTGAAGGACAACGATTACTGGTTACTATTAGGATTCTGTCAACAAATGATAACAAAAATAAACAATGACGATGAATTTCTAAACAAGTTGTGGATGTCAGATGAGGCATATTTTCATCTCACAGGCTTTGTGAATAAACAGAACTACCGTTACTGGGCAAACAGAAAACGTAATGACATTCATGAGCGCCCTTTACACGCTAATGAAGTGACAGTATGATGCAGTGTTTCATTACATGGGATTATCGGACCGTATTTTTTGCAAATGAACAAGGAAACACAATAACTGTCAGTGCCGATCGTTGCGTGGAGATGTTACGAACTTTCATTACAGCTGCATTGAACAACTATCCAAACGTTCAAGGAGCCTGGTTTCAACAGGACGGAGCGACATCACGCACTGCACGGCAATCAATGGCATATGTGCGAGAATTGTTTGGCAACCGCGTGATCTCACGATTTGGTGACATTCCCTGGCCCCCTAGATCGCCAGATTTATCAGATTGCGATTTTACCTTGTGCGGCTACCTCAAGAGCAAAATCTATACGACTCGACCAAGAACTCTGGATGAGTTAAAACAGAGAATTTGGGACGCAGTTCACAGTATCCCAGCTGACATGTTGCAGCGAGCAATGAGGAATCTCAGCAGCAGATTTCGCGAATGTATTCGTATAGGAGGACGTCATCTAAAGGACGTAATTTTTAAAAAGTGATAAATGCCATCAATGTTTCGTAAATGGCAAAGTTGTAAGGTCTCAATTAGTTTTATTGGCTTGTGGAATTGTTCCCGTTTTTGTTTGTCACCCTGTGTATTACCTAGACAAATGTATTCCAGAAATTTCATTGCTCTAGATTAATTATTTTTTCGTTTTACGATTTTTTCCCTGTCAGTGTAATATCATAGGGCTAAAAAACACATGTTAATAGCTAAAAAACTTTTTCGATGGGGATCATATTATCTCGAGCTTACGGTAACCTTTGATCTTTCAGTGTTCATCACTTACATATTCTGATCAGCCAGAACATTACGATGACCTGCCTGTTATCGGGTATGTCCACGTGTGACACGGATAACAGGGGCGACGCGTCGTGGCATGGAAGCAATGAGGCCTTGGTAGGAGGTTGGAAGGAGCTGACACCATATCCGCACACACAAGTCACCTAATTCCCGTAAATTCCAGGGAGGAGGGCAATGAGCTCTGACGTCACGCTCAATCAGATTCCAGATGTGTTCGACCGGGTTGAGACCTGGCGAGTTGGCGGGCCAGAACATCAATTGGACCTCGCCACTGTGTTCCTCGAACCACTCCATCACACTCCAGGCCTTGTGACATAGCGCATTATCTTGTTAAAAAATGCTAATTCCGTCGGTAAAAATGATAGTGATGATGGGCTGTACGTGATCTGCAACCAGTGTACGATACTCCTTGGCCGTCATGGTGCCTTGCACGAGCTCCACTGGAGTCATGGATGCCCACGTGAATGTTTCCCAGAGCGTAATGGAGGCGTCGCCAGCTTGTCTCCGTCCCGCAGTAAGGGTGTCAAGGAGCTGTTCCCATGGAAGACGACGGATTCGTGTCCTCCCATCGGCATGATGAAGAAGATATTGGGATTAATCAGACCGTGCAACGCTCTGCCATTGCAACAACGTCCAGTACCGATGGCCACATGCTCATTTAAGTCTAAGTTGCCGACGTCGCGGTGTCTCCCTCTGGTGGGAAAGCGGAAAGGTTACCTGTTCACGTGCATTTAAGGGGCGCTATTAGCTCGCCAGGGAGTCAGTCGGATTGAGGCTAGGTCAGTCTCGCGTCACCAGTTGCTGGTCTGTCTCTCGTTCGCATTTGTGGGGCAGTTGGTGTTTGTCTGTCGTCGCAGTACGAGTATGTCTGTCGTTTGGATCAAACTTTAAAGCCAGAAAATGAGAGTCTTGCCACTCCGCCAATAATAGAACTCAGTTAGTAGTCTCCCGGTCGGGGCTGAGTTGCTGCATCTGAGTCAGCGCGTTAGGCCGCCAGTCTGCTCGAGTTGCTCGGGCAACGGTCATTGGCGGCTGGATTGGTTGGTTGGTCGGTCGCACACTGAGACACGAGATAACTTGTCCGCCTTGAGCGTCGGCGCATGTGAGGCCCCCACGTGATCCAGTGGGCCGCGCCGTATAGGGGTAGTGGCTTCGCGGTCGACACGAGGTCAACAGGAGTGAAACCACAACATCGGGCTGGCCGGGGCGAGCTGCGACGGCGTGAGGCGGGAGATCGGCGCGCCTTCCTGCGTCCGTTGAGCGGCTGGCAGCGGACGGTTCGGGAGAGCGTTGGGGGTGCTGCGCCAGGTCTTCGCCAGAAATCGCAGTTTATTAGAAGTTAAGTGATTGGAGATATGTTGTTTCATTTACTTGTTAAATTCTACTTGTTTTCTTGGTGAGGTCACCAGCCGCTTTGTTTTGGGATCGTCCCACCATTCTTCTCCGTTTGCACACTCGAGGGAAGGTGGTTATTTGTGAATTGGGTGGTCCGTTTTTCCCTTGTGGAGTTGGGGAGGGTTAGAGCAATCTGCGGTTCGGTTTGTTCAGTAATCCCCCTGTCATTCAGCCATAGGTTAATAGCTGCCTCTGTCATGTTTGTCGGATTCGGTGTTAACGAATTTATAGAATTAAAGTGCGAAGGACGAGTTCCTGAAATATGTTTTTATCTTGACTATCATCTTGCGAGGCGGTATACGTGCAATGTGGAGCATGTTGTACATTTAATGTAAGTCTGGATTTCATGGGTTTTATTTAAATAGTCATTTATATAAAGTTGCCACCCTTCGACCGTAAGAGTCCTTTAAAAAAACAAATTGCACTTTCGGTGGCAAATAATTTCTTAGTGTGAGTGTTTGCGAGGTGCCGGGGCTAGCAGTGTATTTAACACTAAATTCATCTAGAATCTACATATGTAAATGATGCTCTAAGGCCCCCCCCCCCCTATTCTAACTCCGACTTTTGCTGTTGCACAAGGATTAAAAAAAAAAAAAAACGCGAACTGACTCTAATCAACCCTGCCAGTGGAGTAGAAGAGAGTTTGGCACCTGCAATAATTTAATTTGATAAATAAGTTAAATAAATGAAGGTTTCATTAACATAGTGAGGAATGATAGGGTTGCTCTACCGATTAACAGAATGAAAGTTCTGTCCAAAATAACAATATGATTTATTAAGACTAAACACAAAATAATAAACAAAAACACATGAAACATTTACAATACATCAAATTGGCTCAAACTGGATACTCAAACAAACGCTGTGAATGTGAAGTTGTGCCTAAACTAGATTGTGAGGATTATGACGAAGTGGTATGTGGAGCCAATTCCTTGCAACTCAAATCTTAAGAGAAAACACATAGCCAACCCAACATTAATTGCTGCTACCCAAGACAGAACAAAGTTAGAAAAAGACGAACAGGCGCGCTCTGCTGAGCTCTGATTATCACCTAGGAAAATCCCTGTCTGCCGGTGCTGCGGACATACATTACCAATCTGTCTTCTTAATTGCAAGAACACGATTTGGCGTACCGGAGGCGATGGCTGGTTGCTTCGACAGCCCGTCGTGGTGATGATAACGTCGCGAGTATAGCCCGAAACAAATTATCCTGGCCTGGTTGTTCCAGACTAAAGACTTCCTAGCAATTCAAATGCGCCCCTGAGGGAGACGAAGAAAGCCGCCACACAATCACTGATGGTACAGTGATTGATTTTAACAAGCGAAGTCACCCGGTAACTCCGATACAGTCAACATTAGCCAAAACTGCTCAAGACACACAACATAGGCCTCTTGTACACAGAACGCTCAATTGCCAACTGTACACGGAAAATTACGTTGAAGTCGAAACTTCATCAACTTCGTCAAACAGTTACAATTAAATAAAAGTATATTAGGCAGCCCATGGAAGGCAGGCTGACCCGAGCAGTGAGAGCTCAGTCTTGTAACCTACTTCCACCGAAAGGCGAGAGACGACTACAGACAAGAGCACCCGTACAGGCCGAACACACAACATTCCCGCCCCCACGACAGTGGCCGTGGTTAAACGTTCCAATCAGCAACTCGAAAACCGGCGGAAAATTCCACTCTATTGCCGGAGCACTACCATTCCACCAATGGAGATTCTTGGCGCCAATTTCTGCGCTGATTTTGCTACGTCATGGAGCTATGCCCTGAGCAAGCCAATCACAGTTACTATTTTGCAGAAAGCGCGGGAATTTTCCCGCCACAACTGCCTGGGTACACAAGTCATTCCCACGCCTCGCTGGTAGCCCACCAGAAAGTGTTTTCGCTAAGTTTCTGCGAAGTAACGGAACCTCTAGCCCAGCCGCTACTTCAGGCCCCTGCGGGCGTGTCTCTTGACAATGTCAGCGTCTGGAAAGCATTCACTCGACTGCCTCACACCTGTCGGCTTAATCCTCTCGAGATCAGCAGAGCCTGCCTGTCACTGGACCACCTGGGTGATGAGAGACGCTGCGTGGGAAGTCCGCGTGTGAAGGAATAGCAACTTTTCACCGCATGCAATTAGAGACGAAAATCGTAAGATAGAAATATGAGAGGGGGCTCATGCCACCTCTCATAGCCCCTACGCCATTTTAGATTGTAATTGGTGAGCGGTTGGCTCACTTAGGAGCAAGGTAGTGAGTCAATCACCCAAGAACAATCTTACAAACTGACTCCACATGCCGCAATCTATAAAAAAAAAAACTGCAACCGAAAAATGCAGTTCATAGAGGGAGGAATGTCTGTGATTCACACAGACATTCACACTCTAAATATGGCCCGGGCATGTGAGCCAAATATGGAGCAGTTTATTCTTTACAATCAGAGTTGGAGTGCTCCGCAATTAAATGCCCAAGATTTTACAACAATTTGAATCATGAAACTAACCTGAACTCACTCACACATGATACTATTTAAGTTAACAGTCTCTTCGTGAGCTTTCAGAATCTAGTTACAACCTCCGATTCATTCTGTCTCTGTGCAGCAAGAATAACGTTTACAAAATGTTCCCTGAACTGATGGTCCATTCACAATGACAGTGGTGGTATCTGCTTCAGTTTACGGGGACTTCAGGCAGACTGTTTGCATACACACAACAATAAATACAAAATACAAAAAAAACAACATGGTGTGGAGAACAATACAGTAATTTGTAATAAGAATTACAGTGTAAAACACAAACACATACAAGGTATAACATACACTCCTGGAAATGGAAAAAAGAACACATTGACACCGATGTGTCAGACCCACCATACTTGCTCCGGACACTGCGAGAGGGCTATACAAGCAATGATCACACGCACGGCACAGCGGACACACCAGGAACCGCGGTGTTGGCCGTCGAATGGCGCTAGCTGCGCAGCATTTGTGCACCGCCGCCGTCAGTGTCAGCCAGTTTGCCGTGGCATACGGAGCTCCATCGCAGTCTTTAACACTGGTAGCATGCCGCGACAGTGTGGACGTGAACCGTATGTGCAGTTGACGGACTTTGAGCGAGGGCGTATAGTGGGCATGCGGGAGGCCGGGTGGACGTACCGCCGAATTGCTCAACACGTGGGGCGTGAGGTCTCCACAGTACATCGATGTAGTCGCCAGTGGTCGGCGGAAGGTGCACGTGCCCGTCGACCTGGGACCGGACCGCAGCGACGCATGGATGCACGCCAAGACCGTAGGATCCTACGCAGTGCCGTGGGGGACCGCACCGCCACTTCCCAGCAAATTAGGGACACTGTTGCTCCTGGGGTATCGGCGAGGACCATTCGCAACCGTCTCCATGAAGCTGGGCTACGGTCCCGCACACCGTTAGACCGTCTTCCGCTCACGCCCCAACATCGTGCAGCCCGCCTCCATTGGTGTCGCGACAGGCGTGAATGGAGGGACGAATGGAGACGTGTCGTCTTCAGCGATGAGAGTCGCTTCTGCCTTGGTGCCAATGATGGTCGTATGCGTGTTTGGCGCCGTGCAGGTGAGCGCCACAATCAGGACTGCATACGACCGAGGCACACAGGGCCAACACCCGGCATCATGGTGTGGGGAGCGATCTCCTACACTGGCCGTACACCACTGGTGATCGTCGAGGGGACACTGAATAGTGCACGGTACATCCAAACCGTCATCGAACCCATCGTTCTACCATTCCTAGACCGGCAAGGGAACTTGCTGTTCCAACAGGACAATGCACGTCCGCATGTATCCCGTGCCACCCAACGTGCTCTAGAAGGTGTAAGTCAACTACCCTGGCCAGCAAGATCTCCGGGTCTGTCCCCCATTGAGCATGTTTGAGACTGGATGAAGCGTCGTCTCATGTGGTCTGCACATCCAGCACGAATGCTGGTCCAACTGAGGCGCCAGGTGGAAATGGCATGGCAAGCCGTTCCACAGGACTACATCCAGCATCTCTACGATCGTCTCCATGGGAGAATAGCAGCCCGCATTGCTGCGAAAGGTGGATATACACTGTACTAGTGCCGACATTGTGCATGCTCTGTTGCCTGTGTCTATGTGCCTGTGGTTCTGTCAGTGTGATCATGTGCTGTATCTGACCCCAGGAATGTGTCAATAAAGTTTCCCCTTCCTGGGACAATGAATTCACGGTGTTCTTATTTCAATTTCCAAGAGTGTACATTACAAAAAACAACACTAGAGAAAGAAATTTAAAAAAAAAACAAGGTTCATGGGGCATCAAGTTGTGCGTGCACATTGCACAATGTTCACGACTGTGCTGAGAATGAGGCACTAAATCACATTGTTAGAAATATCCGAAGCACTTCACAAATTCCACAGTACTGACATCACATAGGGCTAGACCTCAGGTGTTGTTGCTACGTTGTTGCAACGGCAATAGAGTGTGCTGGAGCATCTGCAGTACTCTGTTGAGATTGCACCAAGACCCACGCATATGATCACGGCAGTACGGTAGGAAGACACAGTGATAGGCTCTCCTCACATCGATTAATTATCTCTGAGGTCTACTTGTTGGGATACATTACTAGTCTAGGTCTCATCTCTCGCTGGGCAGTACTTTACGTTTCCCAATATTGCAGTCCGACGAGGGATGATGGCACGTGGAGTGACTCCACAAGTGTGTGTAGTCATCCATACAGGATCGAACTAGGAGCGACGATTGCTACAACTGCTCTCTAATAGAGGGGAGAAGTTAGAAATGAGACCATTCATTTGTTAGTGTGGCATGATACTGCTTTGTGTGTGCAGATCAGCCAATGCTAGTGAGTTGTAAAAAACCAAACAGGTGAGTATATAGCGTCCCTTTCAGTCCTGAGGCACATGAGGCGCAGGTTCTGACACGGTATGTGATCTTCTTCGTGTACTCACGACAACGTGGTCTGCCGCAGGGAATCCCTCCAAACGGCTGCCGCGTCCGGAGAGCTAGCAGGCTGTCGTGTGTGGGTCACGTGTCAGTGTCAACGGCCAGCCTCACTTTCGCTTGTGGCCCGGCGAGGGCTGTCTGCCGCCTAATCCCTCAGGTATACGGCCCGGTGACTGTCAGCTTGTAGGACCGGATGGTCTCGCGCCCTTCACGTCAGGTGGCGCGCTGATGCTCTCTTCTTGCAGGTAGCCGATGACCTCTTGTTTTTGCTCCGGCTGGCCTCTGCATTGCCACGATCCCCGTCATCTGCACAATTCTTACAAAAATCTTATGCCTGACTTTTCCCCGTGACCTTCTATGTTATAATAAATTTACAAAACGATACATTGATGGTCTGTCATTTCAGACACTCTAATTTTAATTTTATAGTTATTTATCTGTAGCTATCATTATAACAAAATCTTGGTGTATCTAATCTAGACATGGAAATAATTTATTTTGATATTTGTGTAGAGACCGATCTCAGTATTGTACATGGTGTGTGATAACTGATGCTATGTAATGGATGAACAACTAAATGTGCGGGCCCGCACCAGTGTTACTATTACTTATATAGATCGACAGTAGACATGCTCAAGAATTAACTACCATATGTCAACGATCCACATTCTATGCCTTCTGAATAAATTATGTTATTATGCAGGCTTAAGTTTTACTGAGCTATAAAGAACATGCAACTATTCTACGTTCGCTCGCCGGTCGTCCCTCCATCTCGGGTCTGTGATTTGATGACTTGAAAAATAACATCCCAACAGGCGCGCGCCAAACACTTGTGGTAGAAAACCACCACAATATTAAGGATCTAGTTATTGTTAAATCCTAAATTTTAACTTATCCTAGTATATGGTACTCTCTTTTTTTTTACCTTATACAACACTCTTACATAATTCCTGTTACGCTGAGATGTCTCGCTGCTCGCCGCTATTGACGACAGTGACGTGCGCGCCGTACGACATGACCTCCGAGTTCTCACTACGCCTCACTGAAACTCCAGAGACTGGGTTAGCCATGGCTATACAAGACAATAAATTTATAGTTGCAACTTCTTTCTCTATGTTATGCGGTTTTCGCGATCAAAGCACACCTTTCCAGAGGCAATGTAATATGACCAAGCCAGGACTGGTTCCTGTTGAGGATTCCGTCGCCCACCACACACCAGCTACACAGTATGTCACGAATCTCCAAGTATAATTCCTTGATTATTCATCTGTGACAGTCACAAGCAGCACGCTAAATCCCCAACCAGCACATTGGCATGGTAGGCTTTAAGCCCGCATTTCTACCGTCTAGGGCACCATTGGAGTCAAACGCTCACAGGTTCACCCCGACTTGCAAGACAACGATGCTGGCGCATCACTGTAAAAACTATACTGCCCATATTCATCCTCGAAATCACGCAATATACCACAATCTTGCAGTGCACTGACGCGTGCCTGCAAGCATTGGTATGAACGTCTCACGACTTCTCAGAACGCTTCTAAGAGCACGTTCTTGGATGCGCCCGTTTGTGCGACATCTCCTCACTCATCATTATCCCTCAACATGGACACCAGACAGGAAAGGACTAAAACATTGCTCATGGAAAGGTAGTGTCTTCTACTCCATCGACATTGGAAGTCGCGAACAGAAACAAAAAAGGATAGCAGCAATAAATTCTTATGTGAGACAATGCAGCGTGTTAATAATTTAACAGCCTTAATCTATTAATGCAATAATTATTGTTCCCCGAAGAAAGGTTCATATATTTGCCTATTCTACTATGTACACCACTTACACTACTACTATAGCAAGGTTCATGTATTTGCCTATTCTACTATGTACACCACTTACACTACTACTATTCCACAAACTCCTTTATGTGAGAGACGTGGTGGAGTCCTATGGACTTCTTTCCTTTCAGCGTCTCCAATTCATAAGCATTGTGGTGAGCTGCTCTCCTTATACGGTACGGGACGTTGTAAACAGAATAGAATTTTTGGCATTTCATTTTTTGTTTGTTCGAAAGTCGGAAAGACTTCACGAGCACCCTTTGCACAATTTGGAAGTGTCGTAGACGAGCTCCCCTGTCGGCACGTCTCTTCCTGACCTCTGCTGCAGCCCGTATCCTCTTGAGAGCCAAATCCACTATGGCTTGGTGCTGCGTTCGCGCCCTTGGTGGGAAGTTTACGACCTCGGTTATCAAGTCCTTAGGAATCCGGTTTTTCAGTACTGTAATGGGTGCCAATTTTGTTATCCCATGGGGTGCCTCATTGATCACCTCCTGGAAGTCTTTAAGGAAAACGTCCCATGTCGTGTGCTGTTTGTTACAGTACAACCGGCACAAGTTTCCGAGTTCCTTAATAACCCGTTCTGCAGCATTCGAGCTCGGATGGTGTGAAGATATAAAAATGGGATCAATTTTACATCCACGCAACGTCTCCTTCCATGTTTTTGACTTAAACTGTGGCCCGTTATCAGAAATAATTTTACTCACATGACCAACCTGTGGTAGGAAATCCCGGATTAGGGCTCGAGATACACTTCGTCCTGTCGCCCTCTTCAGTGGCGTAAAGGTAACGTATTTGGACGTTAGTTCAACAAACACTAATACGTAAGTATATCCTCTTCTCGTTCTTGGCAAAGGTCCCATCAAATCTGTTGCTGCTAATTGTCTTAATTTGGTCGGTACGATTGGGTATAATGGTGCCTGCATGCTCACAGTGGTGTGCTTAGCCTTTTGGCAGTCTTTACACACCGACAGTAGCCTCCGAATTCGACGCTCCATGTTTCGAAAGTAACACACGGTCCTTAGCTTGAGATTGCACTTGCGTGGTCCGAAGTGTCCATAGCTGAGGTGAGTATGCCAGATAACCTTGTTTATTAGGTGTTCAGGGATGCATACCCCCCATTCAGTGTCATTGGCATAATTTCGGTGGAAAATTATGCCTTTCCGCAAGAGGTAGAACTGCCTGATGGTGGCGTGTCTTCTGTCTGTCCATTTCTGTTTCAATAACACAAGGGCAGGGTCCTTGTCTTGCTCCTTCTTGATGTCCTGCATACTACAGGTAATAAAATTTTCAAAGGCTACTTTCTGCATATAGAAAAGGCAGTAGTGATTTTCCTCCAGATCTTCTTCCATGTTGTGCTTAAATCCGATCGGTGACCGTGATAAGGCGTCTGCAATAATGTTCTGACTGCCGGGAATATATTCTATCGAAAAGTTGTACTGCTGCAGATATGATGCCCACCTAATGAGCCGCCTGTGATTAAGCTTTGCAGTCATCAGGAACTCGAGTGCCTTGTGGTCTGTGTAGACCCTCATCTTGCGACCAAACAGAAGGTATCTGAATTTTTTAAACGCCCATACAATAGCCAGCGCCTCTAACTCGGTTACTGAGTAATTCCTCTCACTCTTGGCTAGTACTCCGCTACCAAACGCAATTGTCTTCCACACCCTGTTTCCTTCATGTACATAGTCTTGGAACACCATGACACCCAGACCTGAGTATGAACTGTCCGTGACTATGCAAAGCTCTTCTGCTAAATTTGGGTGTGAGAGGATGGGTGCTTGTAATAATGCGAATTTCAATGCTTTCCATTCGGATTCGGCCGCCTCATCCCATTCTCAAGGAATCTTCTTTCCTGTAAGTTGATGCAACCTAGGACTGCTCTGAGTTTTGACATGTATAAAGCGGTTGTAAAAATTTATGATCCCCAAGAACCCCCTTAACTGCTTCTTTGTCGTAGGAATGGGAAACTTTTCAATCGCTTCGATCTTTTCTGGATTTGGCGCAGTGCCCTCACCCGTGATGATGTGTCCTAGAAATTTGACAGAGGACGTCCCAAAATTCGATTTTTTTATATTGATAGTCACTCCGTATTCCTTGAATGTCGCAAGGAGTTCACCGAGGACCGCATTGTGCTCTCCCCAAGATTTCTCCGCGATCAGCAACTCGTCCACATAGCTGGTGACATGACGTTTCAAATTATCGCTTAGTATGCCGTCCAGCCCCCGAATGAATGCGGCAGACGAAATGTTCAAACCAAATGGGAGACGACGAAACCGGTAACATCTTCCAAATGCTAAAAAGGCTGTGTACTGTCTGCAATTTGGATGGAGCTCGATCTGCCAGAAACTCGATTTTAGACCAACTGATGAGAAGATTGATATTCCATGGAAGTTTTGTAAGAGTTCCTCTAATCGTTCCGGTCTGTCTGTTTCGGGTTCTATTATGGTATTAATTTGTCGCGAGTCCAAGACTAAACGAATTCTACCATCTGCCTTCTCGACTACTCTTAAAGGGTTATTATAGGCTGAAGCCGTAAGTTCTATTATTCCTTCACTCAGCATTCGCGTAATTTCAGCTGCTACTTTCTGTCGATATGCCAAGGGCATTGGATAGGGTGGCACACGAAACTGGTTGTGCGGACGTACACGAAATTCATATTGGAAATTCTTTATTGATCCTGTCTTGGGAAGGAAGACCTCCGCATGTTCTACTAGTAATTTATGAAGTTCTTTGCGGAGGTCGCACCTTATATTCTTTATTGCTTCCACTTTTTCTCCTATTTTCTCCTTTATTTCTCCCATTATTCCGACTTCATTCTCATCCGTGTCCTCTCCCCTACCCGCAACGTCGACCTGTTCTTCCTTTCTGTCTTTCAGACACGCATAGTTTATCCGTACACAGTTAGACGGTAGTTGAGCTGGAATCAGCTGGTCGTCGAACTTAATGTGGACGGGATTCCCTTTCCTCAAAACCACTTCACCTCGTCCTAGATCAACTATCGCTTCATGTTCATTTAGGAAGTCCGTTCCTATTATCATGTCGATCGCCAGATTTGGCACGATCCAGAAGTTAGACTCTATTTTCTGTCCTTGGCAGGAGAATTCCAGTCTTGTTTGTTGGGTGACCTCCGTACATTTACCCGCTAATGCCCCTTTTATTTTGGTTTTCTTAACCGATAGGACAGGCCAGTCCATCTCCTGAGAGCACCTCTTGTATGCTGCCTCAGATATTGCTGTTATGTAGCTTCCACTATCTATTATCGCATTCATACTCTTTTCAGCTATTGCTACTGTGATAAGAGGCTGCCGATCCTGTCGAGGAGTTGTTTTATGTTCTTCGAGCAGGATTTCTGATAAATCTTCGTAATGTATCATCCGTAGTTGGCCAGGTCCGAGATTACGTGCGAAATTCCGGCGGCCTGTGTTCGCACTAGTCTGGCGTCAATCCCTTGTTAAGCTCCCCCTCCTCTGACGTGCATTAGGATTTGCGGGTCTAGTTTCAATCTCCTGGTTCCACTGTTGTCCTTGGTTTCGCTCTCTCCAATTACGGTCGCTTTGCCGTTCGTTATTCCTCCTATCTCAGATTCCTTGTCTAGATTGACTCTGCTCCCTGACGTTCTGGTTTCCGTGTCTTTGGTTTCCATAACCTTGAATAGCGTAACCTTGATTTCCGTAACCCTGGTTTCCTAACTGAACAGTGCGATTATGCGATCTGTTGTCGTCTTCCCTTCCTGGCCCGTGGTATTTGTTACTTTGCCCCTTCTTCCTGTCCTTTGCGTCTTGTTTATCAAAGACTACTTCGAGTTCGCGGAATAGACTCTTGAATGCTTCTATGTCAGATCCACACTTCCCGACAAGTGTCTGTTGGTACCTAACTGGCAATTTGGAAAAGCGAAATTTTATGATTTCTCCGTTGCTATAGGGACTATCTAAAAATTGATTCTTCTTGAGTAAATCATCAAGAAATTTGGTTGCGCTCCTATGCCCGGACACTTCCAGTTCAGGACAAAATATTATTTCCTCTTTAATCCTGTCTTGCGTTTCCTTTGACCAGTAGGTCCGCAGGAATGCGCCAACAAATTCCTGATAAGTCCGACACGTCACTGCCACACCCCGAATCTTTTCCGCGGCTTGGCCTTCGATGTGTCCACACATGAATTCTAATTTTGCCTGGGTTGGCCATGATGCCGGTAATGAATTTGTAAACTGCATCACCCAGCTCTTCGGATGCATCGACCCTCCATTTTCTTTGAACTTCTGGAATTTTAGTATCGACAGGAAGTGATTGTGATCAAAATCCTGTCTGATTCTCGCACTGGTGTTGTCACTCGTTTCCGATACTTGCACGTCTGCTGAGTGTCCTGTTATAGCTTTCTGATAACTGTGATGTGCTACCTCTGTATCACAGTGGAAGTGGCAATCAGAATTCACTCTCCTAAGTGGGCTATAATTATTGGAGCTATTACTCGCTGTTTCTGCGTGTGCATTGTTAGTTCCGCACTCGGTCATTGGGCTAGAGCACGGCGGGCTTTTCCTCGGAGACACAATTCTGTGTACTCCATCATTGGTATCCGAATGCGCAGTGCTCGTGTGCCAGTTTTGCTCTAGTTTTGCTTTCCGACTCTCTACTTCTTCCATTCGTTTCGTGGTGTTCGCAACCGCGATATTACCTTGAGATTTTAAGAATGCTAGGGATTTTGAGTGGGATTGTGTTGTACGTCGCAAGCGCCCTGCGAGCTTAGAAGTTGCTTCCGCGACTTTCATTGCCCCTATTGCTGCCGTTTTGGCCAGGCCTGCTACTTTTTGTGCAGCCATTGACATTTGTTTTACTTCTACACATTCTTTCTTTATTGTTAGTAATTCCCCACGAATTTCCCCTATATGCGAAATTATTGCCTCAGTGTCCTTCTTACGCTGTTCGTCAGCTTCTTCCTTCTCCTTCTTACGTTGTTCATCAGCTTCTTCTTTCATTGATCGTAGGAAGCTCAGTATTGGGTTTACGTCATCTTTTTGATCCTCTTCAAACGTGGGAGATGTAACTCTGGACACCTGGGCGCTAGAGCTCTGACGTGGCCGAGCTAGTCCCTGTCTGCTCTCGTTCGTTTGATTATAAACTTCTGCTACCGTCTCGACCTGTGTGCCTGTCTCTGTTTCATCCTCTACTTCACTATCATAATCACGGCCGCAACGCTGCTCTGAGATCGCGTCCAAATCACCTTCCTCATCAATGACCCTGGCGTCCTGTCCTGCTAAAAATGTGCCCATCTCATCTCCGAACCTATTCCCGTCAGTAAACTGCCCCTTATCCATTACGCTATCCTCTTTTGTTTTAGCTTCGCTCGATAATAGTCGTGCCTTACTTCTCGTTATCATTAATGAAAAACAAATTTATCTAAAATGCACAATTAAATTAATCTACTCCATATATTTTTACACATAGACATAAAATTTCAACAACGCCGCTCCAACGCTGTAATTATACGCACGATTTGTTGTGGTACAGAAACCGCACACAAACCCGACAAAGTGTGATGTGGTACAGACACACCATCAAAGGAACACAAAAAAAACAATGAACAACAAAATATATACACTGAAACAAAGACTGTAATCATGCGCCGCTACTTAAAACTAAACGCGGAACTACCAGAAAAAAACTTGGGTATTAATCAATAAAAAATTAAGCAAAAAAAATTCTGAGTGTCCCTACTAATATTACTGCTTGCTTATCAGAAGATTCACAGGAAAGATCCGAGGCTAAGGGTCGCCATTTTATGCGAGGTGCCGGGGCTAGCAGTGTATTTAACACTAAATTCTTCTAGAATCTACATATGTAAATGATGCTCTAAGCCCCCCCCCCTATTCTAACTCCGACTTTTGCTGTTGCACAAGGATTAAAAAAAAAAACGCGAACTGACTCTAATCAACCCTGCCAGTGGAGTAGAAGAGAGTTTGGCACCTGCAATAATTTAATTTGATAAATAAGTTAAATAAACGAAGGTTTCACTAACATAGTGAGGAATGATAGGGTTGCTCTACCGATTAACAGAATGAAAGTTCTGTCCAAAATAACAATATGATTTATTAAGACTAAACACAAAATAATAAACAAAAACACATGAAACATTTACAATACATCAAATTGGCTCAAACTGGATACTCAAACAAACGCTGTGAATGTGAAGTTGTGCCTAAACTAGATTGTGAGGATTATGACGAAGTGGTATGTGGAGCCAATTCCTTGCAACTCAAATCTTAAGAGAAAACACATAGCCAACCCAACATTAATTGCTGCTACCCAAGACAGAACAAAGTTAGAAAAAGACGAACAGGCGCGCTCTGCTGAGCTCTGATTATCACCTAGGAAAATCCCTGTCTGCCGGTGCTGCGGACATACATTACCAATCTGTCTTCTTAATTGCAAGAACACGATTTGGCGTACCGGAGGCGATGGCTGGTTGCTTCGACGGCCCGTCGTGGCGATGATAACGTCGCGAGTATAGCCCGAAACAAATTATCCTGGCCTGGTTGTTCCAGACTAAAGACTTCCTAGCAATACAAATGCGCCCCTGAGGGAGACGAAGAAAGCTCGCCACGGTACAGTGATTGATTTTAACAAGCGAAGTCACCCAGTAACTCCGATACAGTCAACATTAGCCAAAACTGCACAAGACAGACAACATAGGCCTCTTGTACACAGAACGCTCAATTGCCAACTGTACACGGAAAGTTACGTTGAAGTCGAAACTTCAGCAACTTCGTCAAACAGTTACAATTAAATAGAAGTATATTAGGCAGCCCACGGAAGGCAGGTTGACCCGAGCAGTGAGAGCTCAGTCTTGTAACCTACTTCCACTGAAAGGCGAGAGACGACTACACACAAAAGCACCCGTACAGGCCGAACACACAACATTCCCGCCCCCACGACAGTGGCCGTGGTTAAATGTTCCAATCAGCAACTCGAAAACCGGCGGAAAATTCCACTCTATTGCCGGAGCACTACCATTCCACCAATGGAGATTCTTGGCGCCAATTTCTGCGCTGATTTTGCTACGTCACGGAGCTATGCCCTGAGCAAGCCAATCACAGTTACTGTTTTGCAGAAAGCGCGGGAATTTTCCCGCCACAACTGCCTGGGTACACAAGTCATTCCCACGCCTCGCTAGTAGCCCGCCAGAAAGTGTTTTCGCTAAGTTTCTGCGAAGTAATGGAACCTCTAGCCCAGCCGCTACTTCAGGCCCCTGCGGGCGTATCTCTTGACAATGTCGGCGTCTGGAAAGCATTCACTCGACTGCCTCACACCCGTTGGCTTAACCCTCTCGAGATCAGCAGAGCCCACCTGTCACCGGACCACCTGGGTGACGAGAGACGCTGCGTGGGAAGTCCGCGTGTGAAGGAATAGCAACTTTTCACCGCATGCAATTAGAGACGAAAATCGTAAGATAGAAATATGAGAGGGGACTCATGCCACCTCTCATGTTTGTACCATTTCCATCCCTCTTACGGGGTGCATAGTTAATGTGTTTGTGTGAGTTGTTAAAAATTTTTAGTTTAAAGTAATCTGGTGTGTTGCAGATATGCTCCAGTGTAGTCTTTCAGAGGTTGTTGTGAGCAGTCGTGACTACGGCCATGTTGAAAGGGAGCGGCAAGCTTCTCAGCCTGAAGGCTCATACTGTCAATATTGTTCTTTCTGCCTCTAAACAAAATTGTAACTTGATATTTCGAGTGTGCTTTTCTGCTTATAAATTTTAAATCTGTTTTTGAAAAGGCTTTGATGAATAAAATTCCCTTTTGTTAAAGGTATTTTCATTTCCATCAGTTATTTCCTGGCAACTACTTCCACGCTCACCTAGTGTTATTAAATCTGTTAATGTTCTTGATGAATCGCCAGTAAATAAAGTAAATTCTTTAAGGAAAGATTTTGGAAGTAAATTCACGGTTCAACTGTGTTGAAGAAACTCGCCACAGCACTCATAGAACACCCGACACCTCATGCTGTTTCATGCCAGGCCTTCAGGCCATCACGATCTGCCCTCGGTCAAACTCAGATAGATCGCGCGCCTTCCCCATTCTAAACACGAACAGCACGCTCACTGGCAGTCATTCGTCCCCAGGTGACGCTGTTATCACCTGGACTTATGTCGCTAGTAGGTTGGTGGTCGTTATGTTCTGGCTGATCAGTGTATGTTACCTAGACAAATGTATTCCCGAAATTTCGTTACTTTACATTTATTATTGTTTGGTGTAGTGATTTTTTCCGTTAGTGTATAAGCACGGGACGCTAGCTCGATCTAAGTCCGCCTCCAACAATAGAGGATCAAGCTTTGACAATGCAGCCACTCGTGCTGGCGAAACGTTAGAAAAATCGTCGAACAAACGTCGGCCGAAGAACCCGAGACAGAAGCCAACAGGCACTACGTAGAGGGAGACCTGAGTATCAGTGCAGTAAGCTGTTTCTGGTGGATGTAGGTCGCAGTAGCTATTTGCAGATGAGGAGCCTTGCACAGGATAGAGTAGCGTGGAGAGGTGCATCAAACCGGTGTTCGGTGTGAAGACCACAATAATATTCCCTTCAGATATTCCCGAAATATATTTTTATATCAGATTACTTCATTCCATTAAGAAGGAAGCGTTTAGTTTTACCTGCTAGAAGTCCTGAACCAAGTCAAAATACTGTATACTGTGCTCATCGTAAGAACAAAACCTGATGCAAACATTACGCCATGTTTCCACAATGAGATTTTCGCTCTGCAGCGGAGTGTGTGCTGATATGAAACTTCCTGGCAGAAACTGTGTGCCGGACCGAGACTCGAGACCTTTGCCTTTCGCAGGCAAGTGCTGTACCGCCTGAGCTACCCAAGCACGACTCACGAACCGCCCTCACAGTTCTAATTCCACCAGGAGAGCTTCTGTGAAGTTTAGAAGGAAGGAGACGAGTTACTGGCGGAATTAAAGCTGTGAGGAAGGGTCGAGAGCCTTGCTTGGGTAGCTCAGGCGGTACAGCACTTGGCTGCGAAAGGCAAAGGACCCGAGTTCGAGTCTCGGTCCGGCACACAGTTTTAATCTGCCAGGAAGTTACATTGCGCCATGTATGATTCCACGTTTTCTGGTGTCTCATTGGATTTCGTTTCACGTGGAGCGAAAGCCAAGCTGTCACGAGTACAGTCAAGTACAGTAGTAGGGATACGTTTTGTTCTGCGCGTTACGCGCACATCGACTGAGCGAAAATAACGGGGCAGCAACTTTACCGGCACATTTAACTTGGACGGCATGGTCAGCCAGCTGGTCCAACTAACCTGCAGTGATGTGTAAAGCTGCAGTTAAGATGTAGAAACAGAAGAGCAGAGAAACAATATACTTTCGAATGTCAATTAATTTTTAAACAGACTGAAATAATATTCGGCAAAACTCCAGCAATTCTGCACTCTACTTCATGGATTAGATGCAAAGCATAACATGGTCTCGTTCTTAGCTAACATAGCACTGAAAGCTTGTAACTTGAACACAGGGTACTTTTTATGCGCGAGCTATGCGTGACTCAAATGCGTATTCTGGGGTTTCTTTGAATATCCGGTACGTTAATAACGAGTCTATCACCAACAGAATCCATGTAGCCACCAAAGCGACATAATTTCTCCTCTTTTATGACGTGTCGTTCTGTACCCCAATAGCGTTCGGCACTGACATGTGACGAAGCTTCGGGCATTTGTCCCACTACGTCTGGCAGTTTAAATGTCTTGTAATTTCTCGCTACAAATCTTTTGACTTGGCTGCAGATCACTTCTGCTCGGTTCATATTGCAGTGGAACGGTGGCAACTGTAAAAATGCGGTATTTGTACGGTGTGCTCGATGCAGCGAAAATTATTATTTTCCACATTTCTAACCACGTTTATCACTCTGGCTCGTGTGAAACCACAACTCTGACATAAAACAGTGGGCATAGTCGAAATAAAGAGTAATCGATTTTCCATTTCTGCTCTAAAAATTTAATTTTTTCGTGTTTTCTTAATTTAAACAGTCTTGATTAGGTATTTCAATTTGAACAAAACAAGACCATGGCGAGATTTGAACTAGCGATCCATGGACTTACCAGATTAACCGAGTGAGACATAGAAGTTGATAATTATTGAACTATATGGAAAAGACCTATATTAGTTACAAATGCACAGACTGTATTCAACATGTACAACATGTAAACGTCAATACAGGTATTCGGATTTAGGTTATGACATGTTCGATATGCCTGCCATCATTGGCGATGATGTGTCCCAAACGAATAGCGAAATTCTCCATGACCCGTTAAAGTGTCGGACCATCGATGCTGTCGATGACCTTCTGAATGGCTCTTTCTATCTCAGCAACGGTTTTGGTGTTACTGCTGTACACCTTGTCTTTAGTAAAGACCCACAAAAATGGGTCGCATGTGTCCAGATCCGGGGTATGGTGGTCAATCGATGCCAATGCCAGTGGACTCTATCCCAGAGGCAGAATGCGGTCCACAAAGTGCTCCTCCAGGACGTCAAACACTATCCTGCATCGATGGGGTTGAGCTCCGTCTTGCTTGAACCACATCCTGTCGAAATCAGGGCCACTTTGGCTAATGGGGATGAAATCAGCTTCCAAACCCTTCACGTACCGTTCGGCAGTCACTACGTCATCAGGGAATATCGCACTGATTATTCCGTGACTGGACATTGCACACAACACAGTCACCAGTTGAGGGTGAAGAGACTTCTCGATCGCGAAATGCAAATTCTCAGTGGTCCACATGCGCCAATTTTGTTTATTGACGAATCTATCCAAATGAAAGTGGGCTTCGCCGCTAAAACAAACCATACTAATACCCATTATGCCCTGCGGCCAACAGTGCAATTTGAACTTCTTAACTCAAATCGTTCAGAGGTTATGACGATTTTATTTCATGTAGTTTGATAATTGTCACCCCGCAAATCCCATTCACAAAAACGTTTTAAATTTAGCGAAAAAACTTCAAAGCCGATTTTTCCTGTATATTTGTGGATAACATTGAGAACTATCTGTTTCTCGCCACTTTTTAACGGTGTTCCACACGCGTGTTTCACTATGGAGTCGGAAGCAGCATTAGCGTTTTTCACACTACACATTAACAGCATGACAGTCAGAGCACAACAGTACAGAGACTGCGACTGTATAGGATTTTCGGAATAAAAATACACGATTAAGAAAGTGTTGATGGCTGTCGATACGTAGGAATATGTTAAAGTTTCATTTAACGTAACGTAGTAGTGAGATATCTAATACATGAGTAGGATCTACCGGGTGATCAAAAAGTCAGTATAAATTTGAAAACTCAATAAACCACGGAATAATGTAGATAGAGAGGTAAAAATTGACACACATGCTTGGACTGACATGGGGTTTTATTAGAACCAAAAGAAAAAAAACAAAGTTCACAAAATGTCCGACAGATGGCGCTGGACAGCAAAACGTCAATGACTGCGCATGACAATCGTATATAAAAGGGGCTATAATGAGAATCAGATGCGCCAGCAGTCGTAGCATGGTGACGTTACCTGAAAAAGCACTTTCAGTGAAGCTGTATTATCAGAATGTGGAATGTGCTAGTTCAGCGTTACGATCCTATCGCCATAGGAAGGGGAATCGAACGGGTAAAGGTCCGTTGACAAATGCAGCTGTGGCGAGAATGATTTCGAAGTTCGAAGCCACGGGTTGTTTAGACGATAGACGCCGTAGTGGCCGACCGAGCACAAGGTGTATTGCTGCTGAGACAGTTCAGGAAGAAATGGAGACTGTAGCGGGTTCGTCTATGCACGGGGAAGTCAGCGCTCGCGCAGTCGCACGTCGCACCGGCATTCCATACACTACTGTTTGGTTCGCACTGAGGCGTACCCTCCGTTGCTAACCGTACAAAATCCATCGGCATCATGAACTGTTACCTGGCGATTTAGTGAAGCGGAGGGCATTTGCGGTGTGGGCGTTTCAAAAGATGGCGGAAGATGACGATTGGTTGAGTAACGTGTTGTGGACCGACGAAGCTCATTTCACGCTCCGAGGGTCTGTCAACGCCCACAACTGTAGAATTTGGGCTATCGATAATCCTAGAACTGTCGTGGGATCTCCATTGCACGACGAGAAAGTCTCGATATGGGTTGGATTTACCACATCTATCGTTATCGGGCCTTTTTTCTTCGAGGAAATGCGTGATTCTGTAACTGCTACTTTGACGGGTGAGAGGTAGGCCGATATGTTACAGAATCGCATCATCCCCAGCCTAGCTGACAAACACCTGCTGGAACGTACGATGTTTATGCTGGATGGCGCTCCACCCCATATTGCTAGACCCGTGATAGATTTCTTGCGCGCGTCGTTTGGTGATGATTATGTGCTCAGCCGCCACTTTCGTCACGCTTGGCCTCCCAGGTCCCCAGACCTCAGTCCGTGCGATTATTGGCTTTGGGGTTACCTGAAGTCGCAAGTGTATCGTGATCGACAGACATCTCTAGGGATGCTGAAAGACACCATCCGACGCCAATGCCTCAGCATAACTCCGGACATGCTTTACAGTGTATTGTGTACATAGTTCAGCGTAGTCAGCTCGTACACAACTTTCCCACTAGAGCGCGCCCCGCTAAGCACAACAGCGCAGGCGCAGCGCTCGTCCGTCTCCGCACTACGAGATGGCGCTGCCATAAAGACGGACCAAACTCTGCTTCCGCCGATCACCGTATTAATATGTAACGCAGCCAATGAGATTGCTGCTAACGTAAAACCTTTTCTCCTCGCGGATCACACTCGTGCAGTGATACCTGAACGCTCGAGGTATTATAACGAGTTTACAGACCTCCGATTAGTCAGTCTGCATTAGTCTGCATTTGTCTGTACCAGTCTATAGTCAAGTATCAGAGATATGTGAGAATAAGATTAACATACCAAGACCAAAGAAACTTCAGATTGTCAATTGTAAATAGCATCCAGAATCAAGTTAAGTAAGGTTTATGATTGATATTATTCTAATAAATGTGTGTGAAAATTAATCAAGTTCTGTTTAAAGTTGGTCACCGTCAATCTGCTACTCTAAGCGTGCAAGTGGCATTTCTATCGTCTGACCTAACGACAGAAGATAAACACGCCACGATAAGACCACGAGACATATTGCTGACACTCGCCTACTTCGCTAGAGCGACAAGTCAAATAATCTGATGGTGTGTGTACCGAAGATCTTACAGTACGCACACCACACAGTGGTGTTCACAACATTATTCCTAGACCACAGGTATTGTTGAAGACTGACGGTGGACATATTGAGCATTTACTGTAAAGAACATCGTTTTTGCTTTGTCTTACTTTGTTATGCTAATTATTGCTATTCTGTCGGACATTTTTTGAACGTTTGTATTTTTTTTGGTTCTAATAAAACCCCATGTCATTGGCAAACATATGAATCAATTTCTACCTCTCCATCTACATTATTCTGTGATTTCAAAAAATGGCTCAAGTGGCTCTGAGCACTATGGGACTTAACATCTGTGGTCATCAGTCCCCTAGAACTTAGAACTACTTAAACCTAACTAACCTAAGGACATCACACACATCCATGCCCGAGGCAGGATTCGAACCTGCGACCGTAGCGGTCACGCGGTTCCAGTCTGAAGCGCCTAGAACCGCACGACCACACCGGCCGGCATTCCGTGATTTATTCAGTTTTCAAATATATACTGACTTTTGTGATCACCCGGTACTTCCAAGAGTGTAAAAACACCAGTGTATGTGTGCTAAGGCTGCTGACGAATCACCGCGTTTGTGTTTAATGTTATGATGAACAAAGTAGAACAGGTGCAACCCACTTACTGTGCTCCCGAGAGGCATGTGGTTCGGACGCCGAAAAGTGCCGTCTGGCTGTGTTCGTGGACATCGGCTCCATTAGAAGCGACGGCAAGGTGGGTGGGAAAAGGAGGGGGTGGGGGTGGGGGAGGGAAAGGCGAGCGGCGGGAGTGGAGCGCAGGTGGCCCGGGGCCGGCGACGTGACCGGAAGTGCTGATAGATCGGCGCACGGCGCGGCTGCGTCTGCCGTGTCAGCAGCGGCGGCCGTAACCCGGTTAGCGCGCGAGTGGCTGCTCATTGTGCGCATGCGCCCTCTTTAACTGCATTACTCGGGATGTCCGCTCCCCCTCGGGGACAGCAAGGGACGCCTATGCGGCGCCCCCCCTCCCCCCCCCCCCCCCACACTACCGCCAGTCCCTACTCCCTCCCAATACCCTCCCTGGCGCTTTCTTCCGCGAGCAGCCGAGGGGACGCAGCGCTGCAGCGGGAGCGACAACTTTGCGTTCGCACAAATTCGCCGATTCCCGGTCCTAACTTCGTTGCCGAGGTCTCTTTCTCTCACCGGAGTGTAGCGGAGAGTTTGTTTTAAAAAAACAGCGGCCCCATTGCCCGGGGAGGGCTTTTAACATTACTCAGGCAGGCAGCTTAACCTGCGCCGTAGGCCCTCCACGTTGGCGCACACCTGCGACAGACGCAGCTCCCGCGCCCATCTCCTTAGCTCTATCCGTCCTGCGCGCCAACCACTCGACTGAAGGGACGACCACACGTTCAGTTACATTGTCGAACTGTCAATGTATCGAACGTCAGAGGGCGCTTACTGACATATTGTCAATACTACACTACTGGCCATTTAAATTGCTACACCAGCATAGTGCTCAGAGCCATTTCAACCATTTGCTACACCAAGAAGAACTGCAGATGATAAACGGGTATTCATTGGACAAATATATTATACTAAAACTGACAAGTGATTACATTTTCATGCAATTTAGGTGCATAGATCCTGAGAAATCAGCACCCAGAACAACCACCTCTGGCCGTAATAACGGCCTTGATACGCCTGGGCATTTGAGTCAAACAGAGCTTGGATGGCGTGTACAGTGACAGCTGCCCATGCAGCTTCAACACGATACCACAGTTCATCAAGAGTAGTGACTGGCGTGTTGTGACGAGCCAGTTGCTCGGCCACCATTGACCAGACGTTTCCAATTGGTGAAAGATCTGGAGAATGTGCTGGCCAGGGCAGCACTCGAACATTTTCTGTATCCAGAAAGGCCCGTACAGGACCTGCAACATGCGGTCGGGCATTATCCTGCTGAAATGTAGCGTTTCGCAGGGATCGAATTATGGGTGGAGCCACGGGTCGTAACACATCTGAAATGTAGCGTCCACTCCTCAAAGTGCCGTCAGTGCGAACAAGAGGTGAACGAGACGTGTAATCAATGGCACCCCATACCATCACGCCGGGTGATACGCCAGTACCAGTATGGCCATGACGAATACACACTTCCAATGTGCGTTCACCGCGATGTCGCCAAACACGGATGCGACCATCATGATGCTCTAAACAGAACCTGGATTCATCCGAAAAAATGACGTTTTGCCATTCGTGCACCCAGGTTCGTCGTTGAGTACACCATTGCAGGCGCTCCTGTCTGTGATGCAGCGTCAAGGGTAACTGCAGCCATGGTCTCCGAGTTGATAGTTCATGCTGCTGCAAACGTCGTTGAACTGTTCGTGCAGATGGTTGTTGTCTTGCAAACGTCCCCATTTGTTGACTCAGGTATCGAGACGTGTCTGCACGATCCGTTACAGCCGTGCGGATAAGATGCCTCTCATCTCGACTGCTAGTGATAGGAGGCCGTTGGGATCCAGCATTGCGTTCTGTATTACCCCCCTGAACCCACTGATTCCATATTCTGCTAACAGTCATTGGATCTCGACCAATGCGATCAGCAATGTCGCGATACGATAAACCGCAATCGCGATAGGGTACAATCCGATCTTTATCAAAGTCGGAAACGTGATGGTACTCATTTCTCCTCCTTACACGAGGCGTCAAAACAACGTTTCACCAGGCAACGCCGGTCAACTGCTGTTTGTGTATGAGAAATCGGTTGGAAACTTTCCTCATGTCAGTACGTTGTAGGTGTCGCCACCGGCGCCAACCTTGTGTGAATGCACTGAAAAGCCAATCATTTGCATATCACAGCATCTTCTTCCTGACGGTTAAATTTCGCGTCTGTAGCACGTCATCTTCGTGGTGTAGCAATTTGAATTGTCGGTAGTGTAGAAATACTGATGAGCACTATTTCTGGACCTCAAAATATTCACAGTATCGTCAATATATACTAAACGTTTGAGGTCAAGCATTGACAGTCTGACAATATTCTCCGTGCAGATGTCGACAGAGCTTCAGGAAGCAACCACAAGGCGTTAAGGTGCAGTGTTTATTTTTTTCAATTCGCAGCTGTGTATATCATACCTCAGATTCAATTTCGAATGAAGCATTTTAAGAAAAAACAATTTTAACAGCGCTATGCAAGGGTAATCGTTATATATACCACATTAGGGTGTTTAATGGAGGATTCCTTGTGACACTGCTTATTTCATAAATCTGAAAACATAGTATACGTGGTTTAACTGTATATCAGTTTGGAAAAACGCTCCCATTTAGAAAAATATGTCATATATGTGCAATGATTAGTAAGAGATCTGCGAGATGCATGTCAGTTTCACCAAATTATCACAAAGTGTTAAAAATTGTTTAGTTAATTGCCTGAACAGGTCTTTGCCAGGCAGATATATTTTCTTCGTGGGTTTCAATAAAATTTTACTAATTCTGCTTGCCGATATTACACAACTACATTTCGGCCATTAGGATTACCTACCTGCCGACAGAATTCTCGAAGTTACTCTCAATCTCTTGCCGAGTACGATTGCCTCTCTCATTGCCGTGTTTTGCTTTTCTGTTTTATCTCGTGTCGATATAAATAACCTATCATACGATGTAAGAATCGTCGGAAAATAATTTATGATGTTGAGCCGTGCACGGCTCGCGTTTATCCCATTTATTGTTTGTCATCTTCTATTACGGTACTGCGGCCTCGTTTTCTTATTCCATTTCCTGGCGTCACTAACTTCCTGCCTTACTTGCCCGTGGGCGACAGCAGCAGCGCCTATCGATAAGTGCACTGTCGTACCATCTCTGGAGCCACCGATAGTATTTCCGGGTCGTCGTGTTTCTGGCAGTCAGTTGGAGACGGACCAGCAGTGCAGTCGGGACGCAGCAGCAGTTAAGTCGGGGACGGAGCGCCGGTGAGGCGCCGACAGCCAGTGCTCGCCGACCGCTCGCGACGCACATGAACTGTCCGATGGAGGAGATTGGAGCGTGACGACCGTTGGTTGGTCGTCTCACCGGCCGACGTATATTTGGTCCTTTCACCGTTTCCGTTCCTGGGAGTTGGTCAGTTGACGTGGAGCAGCGAGGAAATCTCCGCGGAGTGTAGTTTGGCCGGGCCCGCTGGCGGCCTCTATGCGGTTTCGGAATGTGTGGCGCTGTTCCCATTGCTACGAGGTCCGTGGCTCACTGACCCTGGACACGAAAATTTAGTTTTGATTTAATCTACCAGCAAGTCAATTGTGCCGTTTGGATTTCGTTGTCCGCTGTTGGGATATTCCCGCGAGCAACAACGAGGTTTTCAAGTTGGAAAATTCTAGCCACCCTCCGGTGGAGTTTCACAGTATTTGGTTATTTGAATTGAAGTGCACCAGCGGAATGTTCTGCCTTGTGGCCATTAACGTCCCGGTTACCTGCCCTGGCCATTGACATAAATTTCAGGCAGTATAGTTTCCTCATCATGTTCTTGCTGTCCAGCACGGTGTGTAGTTTGACAGCTTCATGTATGATTGGTTGTGGGCACCAATATCTTCTACGTTGTTCCATTGAACTCCCTGTTGTGCCCTGGTCAGCTGAAGTGGCAGTTACCTTGTCGGTGGGTCCGTTGACTGTTGGTCGGTTGGATTGTCGTTGGATCGTGAATGGTTGGCCCAACTGCCTGTCTCACCTATGGGAGCAATTTTTGTTTGAATTCTAGGCTGACACTAGAACATCTGAGCGCCCTTTTTTTATTTGTTCTTGTTGTTTGTAATTGTATGGCTTCTAGCCGATTTCTTTTAAAATTTAGTTTGTTTTGCCCTTAAGGCATAAGATTCTTTAGATCTTCAGCATAATTTAAAGAACTGTTTCATGTAAGACCTTTGGCATTTTAAAGGTTTTAATGTTGTTGAATTTTAAGTGTTGGGCCTTCAGCCGATTTTGAGTTTGAGTTGTTTTGTTGTTTTGCTCTTAACGCCTTCAGTCTAAATTAAAGAACAGTTTCATGTAAGGCCTTTGGTATTTTTTTTAAAAAATAATGTTATGGAGTTTTAAGTGTTAGGCCTTCAGCCGATTTCAATTTAACTTGTTTGCTCTTGAACTGTCTGATTCTTTGGGCCTTCAGCCTAGGTAAAGAACTGTTTTAAAGTAAGGATTTCCCTTTTCAATTTCTGTTTTGGTTGAATTTTACCTAATCAAGAACTGTTTTACGTAAGGTCTTTGTTTTTTTTTTTTTAAATTAATGTTGTTTTGCCTCAAGTGTTGGGCTTTCAGCCGATTTTGAATTGATATTGTTTGCTCTGAAAATCTCAGATTCCTTGGGCCTTCAGCCTAAATAAAGAAATGTTGTAAGATAAGGTGAGAGGTGGCATGAGCCCCCTCTCACATTTCTATCTTACGATTCTCCTCTCTAATTGCATGCGGTGGAAAGTTGCTATTCCTTCACATGCGGACTTCCCACGCAGCGTCTCTTGTCACCCGGGTGGTCCGGTGACAGGTGGGCACTGCTGATTTTGAAAGGGTAAGCCGACGGGTGTGAGAGAGTCGAGTGAATGCTTTCCAGACGCCGACATTGTCAAAAGACACGCCCAGAGGGGCCTGAAGTAGTGGCTGCGCTGGAGGTTCTGTTACTTCGCAGAAACTTAGCGAAAACCCTTTCTGGCGGGCTGCCAGCGAGGCGTGGGAATGACTTGTGTATCCAGGCAGTTGTGGCGGGAAAATTCCCGCGCTTTCTGCAAAATAGTAACTGTGATTGGCTTGCTCAGGGCATAGCTCCGTGACGTAGCAAAATCAGCGCAGAAATTGGCGCCAAGAATCTCCATTGGTGGAATGGTAGTGCTCTGGCAATGGAGTGGAATTTTCTGCCGGTTTTCGAGTTGCTGATTGGAACGTTTAACCACGGCCACTGTCGTGGGGGCGGGAATGTTCTGTGTTCGGCCTGTACGGGTGCTCAGGGGTAGTCGGCTCTCGCCTTTTGGTCGAAGTAGGTTACAAGACTGCGCGGGTCAGCCTGCCTTCCGTTGGCTGTCTAATATACTTTTATTTAACTGTAACTGACGAAGTTGCTGAAGTTTCGACTTCAACGTAACCTTCTGAGTACAGTTGGCAATTGAGCGCTCTGTGTACAAGAGGCCTATGTTGTCTGTCTTGAGCAGCTTTGGCTAATGTTGACTGTATCGGAGTTACTGGGTGACTTCGCTTGTTAAAATCAATCACTGTATCATCAGTGATTGTGTGGCGAGTCTTCTTCGTCTCACTCAGAGGCTCATTTGTATTGCTAGGAAGTCTTTAGGCTGGAACGACCAGGCCAGGATAATTTGTTTCGGGCTATACTCGCGACATTATTATCACCACGACGGGACGTTGAAGCAACCAGCCATCGCTTCCAGTACGCCAGATCGTATCCATTGCAGCTAAGAAGACAGCTTGGTAATGTGCGTCCGCAGCACCGGCAAAGCAGGCATTTTTGCTAGGCGATAATCAGAGCTCAGCAGAGCGTGCCTGTTCATCTTTACTAACTTTCTTCTATCTTGGGTGTTCATTGTCTGAGTTCTCACTAATGTAGCAGCAATTAATGTTGGGTTAGCGGTGTGTCTCTCTTAAGATTTGAGTGGCAAGGAATTGGCTCCACATACCACTTCGTCATAAACGTCACAATCTAGTTTAGGGACAACTTCACCTTCACAGCGTTTGTTTGAGTATCCAATTTGAGCCAATTTGATGTATTGTAAATGTTTCATGTGTTTTTATTTATTATTTTGTGTTTAGTCTTAATAAATCATATTGTTATTTTGGACAGAACTTTCATTCTGTTAATCGGTAGAGCAACCCTATCATTTCTCACTACGTTAATGAAACCTTCCTTTATTTAACTTATTTATCAAATTAAGTTATTGCAGGTGCCAAACTCTTTTCTACTCCGCTTGCGGGGTTGATTACAGTCAGTTTGCGTATCTTTTTAATCGATGTGCAGCAGCAAAAGTCGGAGTTAGAATAGGGGGGGCTTAGAGCATCATTTACATATGTAGATTCTAGAAGAATTTAGTGTTAAATACACTGCTAGCCCCGGCATCTCGCAAAGGCTTGTCTTTTACATTTCTGATTATGTTTGCGTTTTAAGTTATTGGCCTTCAGCCGTTTTTAAATTAAAGTGGCTTTCAGCCGCTTATTAAGTTCCAAAACTAAAGCTGTGTGTGTTTTTTTTTAAATTTCTCTTGGATCTTGTAATGTTTCATCAAATAAAAGGTTGTATGTTCGAGTGTAACTGACAGCCGCTTATTTTGGCCCCTTTCCACAACTTAAACTACTTGTCCTGTCCTGTGGGTTTAGCAGGGCGTCTCAGATAACTTTCAAGTCCGTGGTTCTGATTTCAGTCACTAAATTTACACGTGACCAGTCGCTCCTCTTTCTTTTCAACCACTCTTGGACCGATTTCCACCTTTTCGTTGTGGTTATTTATTTATTTATTTGTTTGCTTGCATACTGTTGCTGGTATAATTACAGCACACACGCTTTCTTTTGGATGTTCACACATCCTAACCTTGTAAAATCACATTGTCAGCTGATAATTTTTGTCAATGTTATTTATAGTGAGAGGGTGCTTCAATATATTGACGGTTTGAGAAACTATTATTGTCAATAGAACAACAACAATTGTAATACACATACTTAAACATACGTGTGAGAAACTACAAATACGAATCATTGTTTAGCACAACAACCATCAGACAGAGAGCAAAGAAATGATAAAGAGTAGAATAAGACAAGTATCACAACATACCAACACACATCAGAAATGTCGCTCTTTACCAAACTACCGAAAACTCTGACACTATGAGAAAACACAGAATCCATTTTTATGTACACATCCTCAAATGAACCCAAATAGATCAAAAAAATATTTTGGTTACTTTCACTACGAAAAGACCCAGTCAGATTCGTATAAGAAAACTGAGAACGACTTAAGGGGGGCAGGACGTCAAACTGGCCGACTTGTAGCAGGAGAGGCAGCACAGGACATTTTAATTTCCACTGTCTATACTTTTACAAATACATCCATAAAACTTTGTCAGCATGACCAGAAAGGGTTCAGGATTCACGCTCATAGCAGTGGAAGTTCAAAAATATAATAAAATATATTTTTTTACATGTGAAATGTCATCATTTTTTTACTTACTATTGGCTGCATTCGTTGCTATAGGTACACTTTTCTTCATAAGTAAGGGAGATTCTTCGATGAATTTTGCACAGCATACAAACCATACTTACAGGTGTATGAAACTCTAGAATTTTCCAAATATATTAAAAACTGTGCTAAAAATTGAGATAATTAACCATAAAATTTGAGTTTTTTCTAAACATGAAGTTTAAAATGTAACAGCTCATTCATTTTTTCATTAATTAAATAAATTCTAGAGTTTCATACACCTGTAAGTATGGTTTGTATGCTGTGAAAAATTAATCGAAGAATCTCTCTTACTTGTGAAGAAAAGTGTACTTATAGCAACAAATGCAGCCAATAGTAAGTGAAAAAAATCATGAAATTTCACACGTAAAAAAAATTATTTTGTTATTTTTTTTTGAACTTCCATTGCTATGAGTGTGAATTCTGAATCTTTCCTGGTCATGTTGACAAAGTTTTATGAGTTTATTTGTAAAATTATAGACAGTGGAAATTAACGAGTCGTGTGGTGCCTCTCCTGCTCCAAGTCGGCCCGTTTGACGTCCTACCCCCCTTAAGAGAACTCCAAATCACGGAAAATATGTATATGGAAAAACTGAAAAAAAAGACGGGAAAGAGAGGTTCCAAGTAAACGTTAAAACCAAACGAAAAATCCAAATCTCTAATGAAGAAAGCAAAGCAAGATGAAAAGAAGTAAAACAATACTGGGGTAAGAGAAGGTCACAGAGCATTAAGAATTGGTTGATTTAACCCTACTCCAAGTAGGACGAAACGAGAGAAAAGAAGAGTACTTTGTATTTTATTCTGAGGTGATAAAGTCATGGGACACCTCCTAGTATCGTGACGGACCTCCTTTTGCCCGACGCAGTCCAGCAACTCGACGTGGCGTGGACCAAGAAGTGGTTGGAAGTCCCCTGCGTAGCTATTGAGCTGAGCCGTCCATAACTACGAAAATGTTGGGGGCGCAGTATTTTTTGCACGATCTGCCCTCTCGATTATGTGCCATAAATATTTATGGGATTCATGCCGCGCGCCCGAGTTGTCCAGAATGTTCTTCAAACCAATCGTGAACAACTGTGGGCCACTGATATGATGTACTGTCATCCATGAAAGTTCCATCATCGTTTTGGAACACGACGCCCATGAATGGCTGGCTATGTCCTTCATGTAGCCAGACATAAACATTTCCAGTCACTGATCGGTTCGGTTGGAGCGGAGGACCCAGTCCACCATTATGGACCTGCCACCAGCTCTCACAGTGCATTGTTGAAAACTTGGGTTACCGGCTTCGTGGAGTCTGCCTCACTTTCAAACCCTACCGTCAGGTCTTACCAAGTGAAATCCGGACTGATCTGACCAGGCCACGGTTTTCCAGTCGTCTAGGGTCCAACCGATGTGGTCACGAGCCCAGGAGAGGAGCTGCAGGCGATGCCGTGCTGTTAGCAAAGGCACGTGCGTCGGTCGTCTGCTGCCATAGCCCGTTAACTCCGCATTTCGCCGTTCAGTCCTAACGGATACGTTCGTTGCATGTCTCACATTGATTTCTGCTGTTATTTCAAGCAGTGTTGCTTGTCTGTTAGCACTTACACTCTACCAGACTCCACTGCTCTCGGCCGTTAAGTGAAGGCCGTCCGCCACTGCATTGCCCGTGGTATTCTCGGCACTCGGCACACTCCTTACACTGAGGATCTCGGAATACTGAATTCGCTAACGATTTGCATGCTTCTAGCTCCGTCTACTATTCCGCGTTCGAAGTCTGTTAACTCCCGTCATGCCGCCATAATCACGTAAGAAACCTTTTCACTTGAGTCGCCTGAGTACAAATAACACAGTTGTGCCAATGCACTGCCATTTTGTGTGTAGTGTACGCAGCACTACCGCCGTCTGTGTATCGCTATCCCAAGACTTTTTTCACCCTACGGTATATCTCTGGAAACAAAATTTGTACAATTATAATATTAGCTACATTCGTATCCTTAGTGCGAGATGATAGCTATTATTGACTTGGTAAAGATGGACATGTTTGCTAATCGTTATTTTCCCGTTGTAGAGCGATGTTAGTCGTTTATTAGTTTCTGTTTGGACTCACATGATGCGATTGTGATGCAGATGGTCAAGTTGTATTGCCTTTTAAGTGGTATACTGGGTAATGATTCACTGAAGCCCTATTTCATTATAAATTAGAGAATTTCTTGGGATGTCTGTCTAGCAGCAACATCCGTGTTCGTATCGGTTGCACAGATGTCTATGATACCTTTTCATTTTTTGCAGTATATGTTCCTTGTCAAACTAATAGTAAACTTATACCAGATTCTTCAATGCTAGAGCCAGAGTGTTACATGTATAATAATTGCTTATAGCAGAGAACTGCTATGGTTCTAAAAGTTTTATGTTTCATCCAAAATTTTAAAAGAACCAAAAAAATAACAATTACTGTTTCCTATATTCACCCAAAAGGATAACCGATAATGAAATATTAAATGTATCTGTATCTCTTTTTGGAAGTAATTTTTGTCATATTGATTCCGTACGTATATCTTTGTAACATGTATTCAGATATCTCAGAACTGCGACTTCATTTATAGCTGTAGTTATTAATTTGTGGTCCCTCTAATTGCGTGTATATCTGTCAATGTAATGTAAGGAAGATGTGAATTGAATTAGCCCTGACAATCTGCCACAGGGAGTAACGTGTGGGTTAATTCCCCAAGTTGTGAGAATAATCCGGTGTAATTTAGTCAGGATCGGTACTTAGAGTCTAATCCTGGGAAAAGTGGAACAACTAGGTACTGAGCAGTACAAGTACAGACGTAGGGCGTTAAACCCTAATCTTTAAGCTAAATGTGAGAATGGTAAAACGTCTATGACTTGGCTCAAAATCGCGCCCCCGTTTATACGACGGAAATTTTAATGGTTGATACTGTTTAACATCTAAGTTCAGAACGTCTCAACCCTGACTGGCACTGACGGTGAAGGGCTCTGCGAACAAACAAATAGAAGATATAATATTTACTGTTAAAGATACCCTATCTGCCGAATCTTTGCATATATAGGGTGACAATTATTCAACTATATGAAATAAAATCATAGCATCTGAACGGTTTGCATTCGGACGTTCAAACTGCACGGTTGACCGCGAGGCATGACGGGAATTAATATACGCTGTATGGTTTGGTTTAGCGACGAAGCCCACTTTCATTTGAATGGGTTCGTCAGTAAGCAAAACTGGCCCATTTTGGGGGGGGGGGGGGGGGAATGAGAATCCTCATTTCGCGATCGAGAAGTCTCTTCACCTCAACGGGTGAACGTGTGGTACGCAGTGTCCAGTCAGGGAACGATCGGTGCGATATCCCTTGATGGCATAGTGACTTCCAAATGGTAGGTGAAGGTTTTGGAAGATGATTTCATCCTGATTATCCAAAGTCGCCCTGATTTCGACAAGATGCGGCTCATGCAAGACGGAGCTCGACCTCATCGAAGCACGAGAGTGTTTGACGTCCTGGAGGAGCACTTTGGGGACCGCATTCTGCCTCTGGGGTACCTCAATTGGCCCCCCATATTCTCCGGATCGGAACACATGTGACTCCTTTTTGTGGGGCTATGTTAAAGACAAGGCCTACAGCAATAACCCCCAAACCATTGGTGAGCTGAAAACAACCATTCAGACGGTCATCGACAGCATCGATGTTCCGACTCTTCAGCGGGTCATACGGAATCTCGCTATTAGTCTGCGCTTCATCATCGCCAGTCATGGCAGGCATATTGAACATGTCATAACCTAAATCTGAATATCTGTAGTGGCGTTTACATCTTGAATAACGTGTGTGCACGACATATTTTGTAATTATTTTACGTTTTTTTCATATACACTACTGGCCATTAAAATTGCTACACCATGAAGATGACGTGCTACAGACGCGAAATTTAACCGAGAGGAAGAAGACGCTGTGATATGCAAATGATTAGCTTTCCAGAGTATTCACACAAGGTTGGCGTCGGTGGCGACACCTACAACATGCGGCCATGAGGAAAGTTTCCAACCGATTTCTCATACACAAACAGCAGTTGACCATCGTTGCCTGGTGAAACGTTGCTGTGATGCCTCCTGTAAGGAGGAGAAATGCGTACCATCACGTTTCCGACTTTGATAAAGATCGGATTGTAGCCTATCGCGATTGCGGTTTATCGTATCGCAACATTGCTGTTCCCGTTGGTCGAGATCCAATGACTGTTAGCAGAATATGAAGTCAGTGGTTTCACGAGGGTAATACGGAACGCCGTGCTGGATCCCAACGGCCTCGTATCACTAGCAGTCAAGATGACAGGCATCTTATCCGCATGGCTGCAACGGATCGTGCAGCCACGTTCGATCCCTGAGTCAACAGATGGGGACGTTTGCAAGACAACAACCATCTGCACGAACAGTTCGACGACGTTTGCAGCAACATGGACTATCAGGTCGGAGACCGTGGCTGCGGTTACCCTTGACGCTGCATCACAGACAGGAGCGCCTGCGATGGTGTACTCAATGACGCACCTGGGTGCACGAATGGCAAAACGTCATTTTTTTCGGATGGATCCAGGTTTTTTTTACGGATGGTCGCATCCTTGATTGGCGACATGGCGGTGAACGCACATTGGAAGCATGTATTCGTCATCGCCATACTGCCGTAACACCCGGCGTGATGGTATGGGATGCCTTGGTTACACGGCTCGGTCACCTCTTGTTCGCATTGAACAGTGGACGTTGCATTTCAGATGTGTTACAACCCGTGGCTCTACCATTCATTCGATCCCTGCGAAACCCTACATTTCAGCAGGATAATGCACGGGCGCATGTTGCAGGTCCTGTACGGGCCTTTCTGGATACAGAAAATGTTCGACTGCTGCCCTGGCCAGCACATTCTCCAGATGTCTCACCAACTGAAAACGTGTGGTCAATGGTGGCCGAGCAACTGGATCGTCACAATACGCCAGTCACTACTCTTGATGAACTGTGGTATCGTGTTGAAGCTGCATGGGCAGGTGTACCTGTACACGCCATCCAAGCTCTGTTTAACTCAATGCCCGTTATTACGGCCAGGTACTGATTTCTCAGGATCTATGCACCCAAATTGCATGAAAATGTAATCACATGTCGGTTCTAGTATAATATATTTGTCTAATGAATAGTTTATCGTCTGCATTTCTTCTTGGTGTAGCAATGTTAATGGTCAGTAGTGTAATTCAACAATTGTCACCCAGTATCACCGAATTCAGTGCGGTAAAGTAAAGTTCTGTATCGTTCTATCTGCTCACTAGTGCCGGCGGTCGTGCAGACGACATGCATTGCATAGCTGAAAATTCTGACAACACAGAGGGCGTGAAACAGCGTCCGCAAACTCCATCTCCGTACGATGCTGCACATGAGTCAAGAATTGAGAGTGCTCATAAAGCAGGAGCGGAGACTTGACTCAAGTGTGCGGTCATAAAAAAGCACTTCGTAGTGCTTCAGTCTCCACGAAGAACCACAGAGAAACGAATGATGGGTGCTCCTAGCGAATCGGCAGTTTGAAATAGCTAAGTCTATCGACGCTTAGCCAGCGACTCCCACAAAACGCAGTCAAGAGACGTGTGCCTGTCAGTGCCCATCACGGAGCCCCCTCGCTTCCAAATTCCCAATTTAGAGCAAACCTCGCCTCGTTAGCGCGAACTCTCTTTGCAGCGCTCGTTACGAACGGTATACTTCCCACTCTCCGCGTCATGAAGGTGTCAACCAGCCGTCTTCAGCTCATACTGAATCCGGCAGAAACTTCCAGAGGAAATTATGACCCCTCCACTCTCTAAAAATTCAGCCAACTAGATACTTTTCTGTAACTTTTGGCAGGAATGTGCCTGCATGAATACCCTGATAACTTCTGTGACGGTTAGCTTCCTTCTGCAGCAGGCATTCTTCAGTGCATTCCACCTTGCCAAAGAGGCTGATGCCGGCCCTTGTAAGGCGCTATCTCAACAATCTTATGCTTTCAGCATCGTCTCGACCCCACCCACTCAGCGACCGCATGTCCATCGTGAGAAGCCCCTTTACCGCCGGCGTCACGACGGGTTGCGTGGAGAGCGGCCTGAGCTGGCGAGGCGAGCGCATCGCTGCCGTTGCGCGCTTCGCTTACTCGGCCGTTGAGAGCTCGTGAAGAGGTTTTCTGTGCTGTGGGCGCCGCGGAGAGCAGATTGTCGTGCGTTGTTTTCACAACGCGTGCACATTGTCGTGTTCCGCGCCTCGCAGCATGGGAAAGAAGGGTGCGCAGAGGAAACCTGCTGCTACGAAGGGTCCTTCGGTTGTGTGACTCTCTGAGTCTGCCGACCGTGCAAGGAACTGCCGAGAAGACGAGTCGCGGCCTGTCCCCCCTTTGTGCAAAGGCGGGTGGACAGCGCTGTTGGACACCATGACGAATTGCGCTCGGAACGAGGTGGTCTACGAGTCTGTCGATACAGACTCGCTGATCTGCGTTCGAGCCGCAAACGTGGCCGACCACAGGGCGATCAAGGTCGCAGTGGCCGACCACATCGTCGACGCGCCGCCGGCGCGTGAGAAGGCACCTTCCGTAGGAAGGATGAAGACGACTAAGGCACTCCTCAGGGGGTTGCCTTGGTGCTGTGACGAGGCAGCGGTCCGGGAAGGGCTGCTGCGAGCCGGGTTTGGTAATGCAGCCGCAAGGTTGCACAACCGGACCAACAGGAAGAGAGCGCCGCTCTATGCCGTGACCGTGCAAACGGTCGACGGCGGGAGCGACATCTTCGACTTGCGGAAGTTGCTGGGCTTCCCGGTTACGACGGTGGCTCTCCCGACCGCCATGGATCCTCAGCCCCAGTGCTTCAGGTGTCAGGGCGAGGGCCATGTTGCGAAGTACTGCCGCAACGCGGCGCGGTGCGTCAAGTGCTCAGGTGAGCACGACAGCTGCGCCTGCGACCGCGGCAGCAACGCTCTGCCGACTTGTGTCCGGTGTGGCGGCCCGCACGTCGCCAGTTGGCGCGGTTGCGCGGCTTTCTCTAGCCGCAACCGTGCCGGGGGCGGCGAAGCGGCCGCGGCCGCACCGACGCAGCAGCAGAAGAGAAGACGACGTCGGAAACGGCGTAGGGCGGAGATCAGCCCGGTGCAGCTGAGGGACGGCGCAGCAGCAGATCCACCTGCCAGGGGCGGGGACGGCCGCTCGGAAACGGGCAGCCAGGACGCAGCTCGCCCTCCCACGAAGAGATGTGACCTCGAGCTCGGCATCGCCGTGAAGGAGGCCACAGCAGCCCTCAAAGCCGTCATGGCGGCGGAGAGGGCTGCCTTCGCAGCCGCCGTGGCTGCAGAGAAGGAAGAGGCCTTGAGGCAACTGCGAGCAGTCTTCGCCCAAGGCCTCAGTGCAGTCGTACCTGCGAACACTCCTGCGACCTCGCAGACGGATGTTCGCGCGCCTATCCCAGCGGTTGCCCCAGCAGCACCGCAGGTGAAAGGTGCAGAGAAGAAAACCGCCAGGGCAGTCTTCATCGCGCAAGCGTCGCCGCGCTGCCGCGCCGAACTTTTACGTTCCAGGGAGTAAGCCACTGCGGCCGGCCCAGGAGACTACGAGGGAGCGCAGCCGCGGCACCGGGCTGACCCAGCTAACGACCACGCAGTACATAGGTAACGTCGCACGATACCTCACGCTAACCACCCCCCCCCCCCCCCACCTTGCATGCTCTGTCGCAGCTAGCAAGCCGCTACTGCCCTTGCTACCCGTCCTACTGTCGCAGAGGTTTTTTTCCCTTGGCGCTGGCCTTGGCACTTTTTTTCCTCTGCTCTTACAACCGCTACCCTTCGATCGTTTGTGTTGGTCACCACGTCGGTGCGGGCGTGGAGGGGCCCCATCCTTTGTAAAAAAAAAAAGACGGGTTGCCTCACGCCCTCTTCAGAGTCATAAGACTGCCCTATATGCTTATACTTGCAAATGTTTGGTAGACAACTGTAGCCAACACAGTGATGAGAACTAGGTTAAAGTACCTATGTTCATTTATTGCATATGTACAAGGACGCCAACTCCAAGCAATCTCTTATTTATTGAACTTCTGTTTTCTTCGTTTGGATTTGATTAAAATGGTGTGGTCCTGGGAGGTCTCCAAATATCTAGGCACTCGATATCTGGAGGCCCCCGGGACCAAAGTCGTCAGTGGGGTCGCCCCCTCTGCCCCCCTTTCAAACCCTCCACTAGTCTGCCACTGGATCGAAGCATACTGATGATCCAAAACATAATGACCACCTGCTTAATAGCTCGATTAATTTGGAATGCAACACAGCAGAGATTCCTCTTGGTGTGGATTTTGATAAGTCGTTGCTAGGTGTACAGAGCTATGTGGCACCAGATGTGGCGAAATTGTTCTTAAATTATGGGCTGGTGATATGTGGAAGTGGAACTGATTCCTGATAGTACCCCAAAGCAGTTCCATCGGGTTCAGATCAGGCGAATTTTTTGGCCAAAGCATCAGTGTGAGTTCAGTATGATGGTCCTCAAACCAACGAAGCGCAATTCTGGCCTTATGATACGGACAGTTATCCTCCTGGACGATGGCATCACCCTCAGGGAAGACATTAAGCACAATAATGTTCAAGTAGTCTACGGCTAGTGTAGTCTACAGCTAGTATGGTTCGATTCCCAGTACTGGCAAAGATTTTTGCTTCGAGTGAGGAGTAGTACGGGGTATACTCATCATCACGAAGCCAACTGAGGAGCTACTTGTTCGAGTAGCTGCTCCACGGTCTGGAGAGTCTGCAAAACGACTGGGAGTGGGTGCTGATCACTCGTCCCTCCATACTCCATCGAAAGACGCCGAAAGGCAGAGGATGACACGGCGGCCGGCAGACGTCCCTAGAGCCTTTACGGCCTGACGAAGAGCATGTTTTTTAATGTCCTAAGCTGTAGTTGTGCCTTCGATTACTACCAAATATCGCACGGAAGACCAGGTGAAAGCGCTCCATAGCACAATATTGACTCCAGCGGCCTTTGTCTGTGGTGCAGTGATTGTTTCAAGCAGACCTTTGCCTAGATGACGGCATCTCCTGATACTATCATCAAACTGGTGCAACAAGAAACATGATTCGTAAGACTCGGCGACATGTTTCCATTCGTCGCTGGTACAATCTCGATGCCAACGTGGGGTCAACGTGTCAGCGTGTAGTGGTCGTCTGTGGCAGAGCCTCACCTTCAACGATGTGCCCCGAGTGGTGTGCTCTGAAACGCTTGTGCTGGTGCGTTATACTTTTTCACTAGATCTTATACAGATCGTCACCGATCCCGCTTTGCAGCTTGGGCCTCAATGTTTTGTTACGTGGCGTGCATGTCCAGCACATTGTCACCTACTCGTGGTTTCATCCTCCTTGAACCACTTTGCATAGAAACTCAAGCCAGTACCGGGCGAACATCCGACCAGCTTCGCCACTTGCGAGATGCTCATTTCCAAGTACTGGCTCACAAAAAACATTCCTTCGTCAGATCGCTTACGTCAGCGCTTTTCCCCATTTGGAGCCTATTCGCCATTCGTCTTTGCTCCTCATGCATACTTCCCTTTCAATGCCTTGGGCCTGGTGGGCAGTGGGTATGTGTAAAGATCCACGCAAGTAGTAAGTATTATCCAAGTGGGGCATTTAGTAGTCGCAGCATGTCCCAGCCGAGAGCTTGCGAGGAGCTGTTTCTCCTGTTGTTGTTCAACTCGATCATCCTGTGCCCACCGTAGGCGGAAGGTGGGCTGTGCGTGCTACATTCCGCAGTTCAACCAATAGGTTTAATGCATACACAACAAGGAAATAAGATAATTAAACATGGATACATTTGTGCACGTTTTTAAAATTAATGAAACTATGAATTTCGTTGATGGTATTAGCACTAAATTTAACTGCTGACTTCCTTCACTTTTAAATTAAAACCAGAAAAATAAAATATGAAAAAAATTATATTTTAAAGACGTCACAGGCAGGTGACGACCTGGGAACGTATCAGTGCACTTTCACTGGGAGTTGAAAGACTTGTTATGGGGAAGGATTTATAGATGACGGAAGACGTCTGGCGATCTGTAGGGTTGTAGGGCACCGTAGGATTGGAAGTGTGGTTGTTATGGTTTGTGTTGAAACGGGTGGTAGGTAATAGGGAGAGACATTTGGAGATTGGGGTGGGTCCAAGGTCGTAATATGAAGGCGAAAGGCATAGGAAATGATGGAGAGGAGTGGATGTCTGATATGGGGTGGGGTAGGGCAGGGAAATTTTGAGCTGATATTATACACGAGTTGTGGCCGAACTAGTTTGTTTTTATGGTGCCAATTGCGACTCCATATCGAGTCATGGGAGTGAGACTGAGTGTACGTCGGATGTTCGGATGGTGTGATAGAGTTGCAGGAATGTTTAATATCGGAGGATATGTGGATTTAGTGTTGGGACAGGATGTGATAAACTAAATTTGTTGTGGAACGGGATACTGTAATGCTATTACGCAACATTGGGTGTTATGAAATGGTTTGTGTGAGGACTAGAGAGTGTCTGAGTAAGGTATACAAGTGCTTGAAGACGAAGTGTCCTTAGCTTCGGAAGTAGATGGTTGTGAATTTATAAAGAATACAAATTGGGCTGCAAAGAAGATCTGTTGTAGCGTGTTTGGGCTCTGGAGAGAGTGGTCATTTACGAGTAAGATCTTCAGGAATCTTATTACTGGGAGGTGGGCCCAGGGAGTTACTGGGATGGCTGCGTTTAGCAAAGAGTTGGATAGCCACGGATAGTTCAGACACTGTACTCGTGGGTGGGGGACTTTGCGTTTGGATCAGTAGGTGTTCCAAAGGCGGAACCGCAAGTGACTTGTAAGTCTGGTGGCCGGGATCCTGGGATAAGTGACAACAGTCACGTGTCTCGGCGGGGATTCCCCTGGCCAGCGCAGCCTCCTGGGAGGCGGGTTACGACGTCTGGGCGGCGCTGGCTGTCTCGTCCTGTCTGGAGCCTCGTGCGGTCGCGGCCGGGCGGTCTTGACGCAGCCCGCGGCACTCAACAGATTGCCCTGCCAGCCACTGTGCGCTGCTCCTGCGTGGCCAGGCGACTTCAAACGCGGCCGCTATCAGCCGATCACCTGCTGTGGCCTCTGCTGCACCGTACTGCCCTGCCACGCACACGGGGCGTTTCTATCACTAGGGGCGGCGAAGAGCTGGAAACATAAATAACAAATAAAACAGTGGACAAACTGAGCAAATGAGGAGAAAAAAAGGAAGAAGAGCAAAAATTAAAACACCGAATTATTTTCAAAAGTGTATGGAACAGCTACTTAATAAGTCTTTGCTAACTTTGACGAAAGTAAACAAATTGCCTCTGTGCACGTGAAAACTAAATCACCGGCTACTGAGGAGGGAAATTCCCCATCGCACCCCTCTCAGATTTAGTGGTACGATGGTCCAGTGGATAGAACGCCAAAAACTGATCACAGATCAGGAATGAAAACCGGAAGAAGCAGTACTGAACTGTGAAAAAAAAAAAAGAAACGGTGAACAGTCCAAGGACAAGTGGAATGTAGTTCAGGTAAAAGGGTCACAATGTTGGACTGCCAAGTGGGCGACGTGTGTTCAAAATTCTCTCGTGCCATTACCTTCAATTTTTTTCACAACATTATGAAGTGTCCGTCCGTTCATTAAAATGTTTGTTCTGTTTCTATAGTCTTTGCAGTTGTCATACTATACTCAACCATCAATTAGAGCGGTTCACAAAGAACAACTCAAGTACACATGTTATTCCAAAACGTTATCGTGGAAGTAGGGGCCAGGAGGTGGTGGCGAAATAACACACACTGCTAAAGATACCTTTTTATTTTAAAAGACTTTCTCAATAATAAATTTTTAAGTCTGGCATTTTTTAAAAAACAATTTCAAAACAATTTCCAATAGCTGACAGATTTTCTTTATGAAAAGGTATGACGTTAACAACTTCCCAATAATAAGATTTTAAACTTATCATATATATATATACACTCCTGGAAATTGAAATAAGAACACCGTGAATTCATTGTCCCAGGAAGGCGAAACTTTATTAACACATTCTTGGGGTCAGATACATCACATGATCACACTGACAGAACCGCAGGCACATAGACACAGGCAACAGAGTATGCACAATGTCGGCACTAGTACAGTGTATATCCACCTTTCGCAGCAATGCAGACTGCTATTCTCCCATGGAGACGATCGTAGAGATGCTGGATGTAGTCCTGTGGAACGGCTTGCCATGCCATTTCCACCTGGCGCCTCAGTTGGACCAGCGTTCGTGCTGGACGTGCAGACCGCGTGAGACGACGCTTCATCCAGTCCCAAACATGCTCAATGGGGGACAGGTCCGGAGATCTTGCTGGCCAGGGTAGTTGACTCACACCTTCTAGAGCGCGTTGGGTGGCACGGGATACATGCGGACGTGCATTGTCCTGTTGGAACAGCAAGTTCCCTTGCCGGTCTAGGAATGGTACAACGATGGGCTCGATGACGGTTTGGATGTACCGTGCACTATTCAGTGTCCCCTCGACGATCACCAGTGGTGTACGGCCAGTGTAGGAGATCGCTCCCCACACCATGATGCCGGGTGTTGGCCCTGTGTGCCTTGGTCGTATGCAGTCCTGATTGTGGCGCTCACCTGCACGGCGCCAAACACGCATACGACCATCATTGGCACCAAGGCAGAAGCGACTCTCATCGCTGAAGACGACACGTCTCCATTCGTCCCTCCATTCACGCCTGTCGCGACACCACTGGAGGCGGGCTGCACGATGTTGGGGCGTGAGCGGAAGATGGCCTAACGGTGTGCGGGACCGTAGCCCAGCTTCATGGAGACGGTTGCGAATGGTCCTCGCCGATACCCCAGCAGCAACAGTGTCCCTAATTTGCTGGGAAGTGGCGGTGCGGTCCCCTACGGCACTGCGTAGGATCCTACGGTCTTGGCGTGCATCCGTGCGTCGCTGCGGTCCGGTCCCAGGTCGACGGGCACGTGCACCTTCCGCCGACCACTGGCGACAACATCGATGTACTGTGGAGCCCTCACGCCCCACGTGTTGAGCAATTCGGCGGTACGTCCACCAGGCCTCCCGCATGCCCACTATACGCCCTCGCTCAAAGTCCGTCAACTGCACATATGGTTCACGTCCACGCTGTCGCGGCATGCTACCAGTGTTAAAGACTGCGATGGAGCTCCGTATGCCACGGCAAACTAGCTGACACTGACGGCGGCGGTGCACAAATGCTGCGCAGCTAGCGCCATTCGACGGCCAACACCGCGGTTCCTGGTGTGTCCGCTGTGCCGTGCGTGTGATCATTGCTTGTACAGCCCTCTCGCAGTGTCCGGAGCAAGTATGGTGGGTCTGACATACCGGTGTCAATGTGTTCTTTTTTCCATTTCCAGGAGTGTATATATATGAGAACAATTCCTTTAAAAAATATTAAGTACCCAGTTTGTACTAAAGTTAAAATACTTGTCTCTTGCCAATTAAATAACTTATATTACACCTGTCAGTTGTTACAAGATAAATGTGAATATGCCAGCACACAAACCTTCACATTAAAAGGCAGTTCCCAAAACAAATTTTCCTTAGCTCGGTGAGGGAGTGACACGTCTACAGGTGCCTAGATCACAATAGTCGGAATAGTTATTAGTGGTCTACAGGGCCACATCAGATCAGCCCCAAAACTAGCATTACAAGACACCATCTCCCCGAGTTGCCCAAAACCAGAAGATGTAGCAAGGCCGGCGCCTGTACAGATTCTGAACCACAGAGACACACGACACCGACCCTTGGACCCTAAATCACCCAATCAAGGTGTGAATGAAACGGCCCTACCAAGAAGCAATTACCACATTCCCGCGGACAGGGAAACGAAAACTGTGGTGGAAAGACCCCAACAAAACTACTAGTGAAGAAACTCATACACTTCACTAGAACTTGAAAAACCCCTGTTACATAAAAACAGTACTCAACTTCTCACACTCCACCACAGCGCCGGGAACACGTTGCAGTTCGGCCGAGCGGTTCTAGACGCTTCAGTCTAGGCGTGCCTAGGGCATGGATGTGTGTGATGTCCTTATGTTAGTCAGGTTTAAGTAGTTCTAAGTTCTAGGGGACTGATGACCTCAGATGTTAAGTAGCATAGTGCTCAGAGCCATTTGAACAATTTTGAACGTTGCATTTCCTTATTGTCGTCAGGGCCAACCGCTGCTAGCGGTTTCAACGGCCGATAAGAAGACATACGGTCCCACGCGCCGATCTCCTGCACCATGGCTTCTAAGCTTCATAAGTCACGTACATGCGGGTAAGGCAGACTTAGCCCCTGACAGCCAAGAGGTCGGGCAAAGCACGTGGCGAGCAGCTGACGACCCAAAACAACAGGGCCCCGCTCACGCCACCACCTCTCTCGGTCACCAGTACGTACGCGACCGTACACTTGCTCCACCTCCCGCCAGAGGGCGGTAGCGATCCAAACAGCGCGCCAAATCTAAAGCACCACCGCAAACACTAGACGCGAAGCGAAAGCACTCCGCCTGGCGAGCTTTTCGAAGAGCCGGACAAAACTACGGCTCATATACATTGGTAATAGAATACGAGTCTTGTGGTAAGAATACGTTACCGTTGCAAGAAAATGTAATGAATAGTGAGAGCAGCCGAGATACCACATAGACGTCTCAAAGAAATGAAAACGACACATAAACAGGTGTGAACCATGTTACAACAAAGGAATTCAAGAGTGAGAACTTCCAAAATGAAACGCAACTTCAAAAAAGTTAAAAACACGTTTTGGAAACACAGAGAATCTGCGTGATTATGAAACTGTTGCGTTCATTCGTTGCAACTTATGTGACAGACTATAATGTTTTCATCATTTTCGTGGGAGTGATCACATTCACATTCATACGATTACCTAAATCGGGCAAGGAGGCGAATCTCACTCACTTAGCAGGCGTACAAATTAGGTGCGTCGATAAGAGATTCCTATCAGATGACACACGCACTGTCACCAATGCCGTGTACGACACACAAGACGTGTTTTCTGGTAGAGGGTTCTGTTGACTTGTCACCTAGTCATCAAAGTTTGCGGTTCCCATTCGAAAGCCACTTCCTTTCGGCTGCTAACAGAGTAGTTGCGCAAACCAATTGTCATTACAGGTCCCTTCCTTAAACGCCGCTATGGCAAACGGACTTTAGACCACTACACAAACGCAAATTTGAAAGCAGCGAAAAAGAATTTGTAGGAGATACCTTCGAACACCGTCACCCATTAACCACCACGCCGTTGGCTTTCCAGTCTGCTGCATGTTGCACTTCTTGCGCTGAGACCGTTCACTGTTTCTATTTTTCTTTTTTTTCACAGTTCTTGTTTTCATGCTTGATCTGTGTTCAGTTTTTGATGGGCTGTCCAGCGGCTCCTCTTACCACTAAATCTGAGGGGCTGCGATGAGGACTTCCCCGTGTGACTACCGAACATAAACAAACATGACCTCGGTTCATCTCTGTGGACCGCTGGAGCGAGGCACCTGGACTGGCTTGCATAGTATTGCAACTAGATGTCATACCTCCCTCAGCCCCTCTTTTGTTTTTCCTGCAGATCATGTATCCACTGAGAGTTGTATTGACTGGTTCATTAATGTTTTTAGTTGCACTATTATTTCATATGGTTAATCGACAAGCAGTGTTAGGCACTTCGCTTCCAGCATACCTAAAAGGTAATTGCACTTCATGATACCCATGCATAAAAATGAGTCGGTATCAGTAAAAGTCTATCTCTGAGTGTTTGGGACACGCAGCGGGAGAAAACAACTACATTTCCTTATCCCAAACAAACTGGTCGTCATTTCCTTAAAATTTGACGTTTACGCAAATGATAACCAGGAAGAGAGTGTCATAACTCTAAAAATATGTTAATTAAAACAAAAACAAAGTAGCACTGCGATTATCCAGCCGTCCTAGTTTGTTGTTTCGTAAGTGTGTGTATAGCACAATTTCTAAATTCAAGGAAAAATTAATTCGCACCAGAAAATATTTCCAAATACTTATTTGTCCATTTTATTGCAATAAAATAAAATAAGTAACTGATGACAAATTTGATTGCACTCTTATATTCAGCTGAGTTCAAATTAAAAACGTTCGACACATCTTCCTATTGTAGGACTGTTGTTGTCCTCAATCAGTTTTAAAGGAACTGAGTACAAAGCATGAAAATTAACCACTCCCCAGAAAATGAAGCCGTCTGGTCACCTAAGTTTAAGGATTAGAAGTATAACGTAAGATTTGTACTATTGTGCCGTTGGATCTTAGTGCTGGTGGAGGGGAGGAGAATATCGGGGACACCGATGCTAGTAAAAAAAAGAGGGGGCGTTATCATTCAGTTCTCGCCTAGCACGGCAAAACACGTAGCAACGGCCCTGCCGACACATGCTGCCTTCAGCCGCCGAACTGCCTTGCTCGCTGGGTATGCTCTCTACTTGACACTTCTCTTTACGTTACAAAAAAGAATATGTGTAGGTGGCAGGGCCGTTTCTACTGGACTCGGTCTCAGATCGAAGCTGCTCCTTCACATCACTCTCATTTTCTTTAACATGTTTATCGCATTTAACAATTACAATGCCCTAGCATCTGTATATTCCACCCCATACAGTTATACTCATCAAGCGGCCATAGGGTCTGTTTCGTGTACCACTGTCACTTAAGAAATGATTACAATCTCACAGAAATTGGATAGTTTATTCAAGAGACAGCGCTTCACAAATTGAGTAAGTCAATAATGTGTTGGTCCACCTCCAGACCTTGTGTAAGTACACTACTGGCCATTAAAATTGCTACACCAAGAAGAAATGCAGATGAGAAACGGGTGTTCATTGGACAAATATATTATACTAGAACTGACATGTGATTACATTCTCATGCAATTTGGGTGCATAGATCCTGAGAAATCAGTACCCAGAACAACCACCTCTCGGCGTAAGAACGGCCTTGATACGCCTGGGCATTGAGTCAAACAGAGCTTGGATGGCGTGTACAGGTACAGCTGCCCATGCAGCTCAACACGATACCACAGTTCATCAAGAGTAGTGACTGGCGTATTGTGACGAGCCAGTTGCTAGGCCACCATTGACCAGACGTTTTCAATTGGTGCGAGATCTGGAGAATGTGCTGGCCGGGGTAGCAGTCGAACATTTTCTGTGTCCAGAAACGCCCGTACAGGGCCTGCAACATGCGGTCGTGCATTATCCTGCTGAAATGTAGGGTTTCGCAGGGATCGAATGAAGGGTAGAGCCAAGGGTCGTAGCACATCTGAAAAATAACGTCCACTGTTCAAAATGCCGTCAGTGCGAACAAGAGGTGATCGAGACGTGTAACCAATGGCACCCCATACCATCAGGCCGGGTGATATGTCAGTATGGCGATGACGAATACATGCTTTCAATGTGCGTTCACCGCAATGTCTCCAAACACGGATGCTGTAAACAGAACCTGGATTCATCCGAAAAAATGACGTTTTACCATTCGCGCACCCAGGTGCGTCGTTGAGTAGACCATTGCAGGCGCTCCTGTCTGTGATGCAGCGTCAAGGGCAACCGCAGACATAGTCTCCGAGCTGATAGTCCATGCTGCTGCAAACATCGTCGAACTGTTCGTGCAGATGGTTGTTGTCTTGCAAACGTCCCCAACTGTTGAGTCAGGGATCGAGACATGGCTGCACGATCCGTTACAGCCATGCGGATAAGATGCCTGTCATCTCGACTGCTAGTGATACGAGGCCGTTGGGATCCAGCACGGCGTTCCGTATTACCCTCCTGAACCCACCGATTCCATATTCAGCTAACAGTCATTGGATCTCGACCAACGCGAGCAGCAATGTCGCGATACGATAAACCGCAATCGCGATAGGCTACAATCCGACCTTTATCAAAGTCAGAAACGTGATGGTACGCATTTCTCCTCCTTACAAGAGGCATCACAACAACGTTTCACCAGGGAAACGCCGGTCAACTGCTGTTTGTGTATGAGAAATCGGTTGGAAACTTTTCTCATGTCAGCACGTTATATGTGTCGCCACCGGCGCCAACCTTGTGTGAATGGTCTGTAAAGCTAATCATTTGCATATCACAGCATATTCTTCCTGTCGGTTAAATTTCGCGTCTGTAGCGCGCCATCTTCGTGGTGTAGAAATTTTAATGGCCAGTAGTGTATTTATTCAGCTTCGCATTTGATAGAGTTGTTGGATGTCCTCCTGGGATATAGCGTGCTAAATGCTGTCCAGCTGGCGTGTTACATCGTCTAAAAGCCGAGTTGTATAGAGAGCTCTGCCCATAATGCTCTAAACGTTCTCAATTGTGGAGAACCCGGCGACCTTGCTGGCCAAGGTAGGGCTTGGCAAACACGAAGACAAGCAGTAGAAACTCTCGCTATCTGCCAGCGGAAATGTAAGTCTGTGATGGCTTACCATGAAGGGTAACAAAGTAGGGGATAGGGTATCACTGACGTACTACTGTGCTGTACGGCTTCCATGTGTGACAATCAAATAGCTTCTGCTACGAAAAGAGACAGCATCCCACACCATCACTCCCGGCTGTCAGGCCGGATTGCGGACAACAGTGAGATTGGTATCCTACCAGTGCCTGGGGAGTCTCCAGACACACCTTCGGTCTGAAATTTAATTGCCTGAAACGGAATTGTTTTCAGTGATGATTCCCGCTTCGAATTGTGCCCCAATGACGAGGGAAGCCAGCGGTGCGATACCCACCTGTCTGTCGCCCGCCATACTGCCTCACACCCGGAATTATGGTCTGGGGTGCCATTTACTTTCATGGCAGGGCCCATCTGATTGTCACGCACGGCAGCCTTACCGCAGAGTGCTATGTCGAAGATAGTCTACTCGCCGTTTCGTCGCCCTTCTTGGCAAGGCACTCTGGATTTACATTTCAGCAAGATAATGACCGCCCCACTTGCCAAGCCCTACCTTAGCCAGTAAGATCTCCGGATCTCTCCCCAATGCGGAAATATGGAGCAGTATGGACAGGTTCCACCTATCATCTAAGGATGTTTGATGATCTAATGCACCACTTAGATAGAATTTGGCATGATATTGATCAGGAAGACATTCAACACCTCTGTCAATCCACGCCGAGCCCAACAAGAGCCAGAGGTGGCCCAACACGTTAATGACGTGCTCAGTTTGTGAAGCTCTTACTCTTGAGTAAATCATATGTTTTTTCTGAATTTGTAATCATTTATTTGTCTGTACATGTACATCGGATTGGATAGTTCTTTCGTGGTACGCCGAGAGTGAATGTGGACATACATTGAGTCGGCGTTCAATGCGCCCACTTCAACCTCACGATCGCTGGATTTCATCCACCACTGAGCTACAGGCTGCCGTCTCTATTAAGGGTGATGTCAGTGATTCTTATTTCAATAGCTTCTTTAATTACACTGTCCCAGAACCCATTAGCAAAAGCCACTGGGATAGTAGATGGAGAAAAATAAAGAAGACTTTTGTGCTTTATAAGCACTTTAATACATTATTATTGGTGAGCTAATTAAAAATATTCTTTATTTATTATTATTATTAATAAATATTCTTTATGTGTGCTTTTATTTGAATCATTGGTTTAGTCACTGGTTTTAGGTGGTTTACCTTATTTCCTTATTTCGTTTTATCTATACTCTCCTAAAAACCTGGAAAACATAAATAATTCGTTTTAAATACCAAAGGAGAGGAGTATTCCGCAGCGGCGATCCTGCGGAAATACCTCGTCGTTATCTACTCGACCTGAAATCTCTAAATCCTTTACTCGCCACGCAGCACAACTGTGTGCTATGTTGTTTCAAGAGTCTGGATGATAGGCCCAACAATTTAGCTAGTTGAAGTTTATTAATTCGGTGATAACCTCTCGACGAATTATGAGCGTGGAAAATGCAGGTTCGTACTATCGTTCCAAACTTCACCTCCAAGCGATCTATGTCTCGTGATATCTCTACCATGATTATTAACTAATATCGGTATGAATATAAACACACTTGAACACTTGATATTAGTTATTGGATTTATTTTGTGCAAAAAACTATTTGAACATTTACTATATACCGTAATGGCGTCCCACAACAGTACAAACTCTATTCTTCTCTCACACGTCCGATCTCTCCATTTCCTTCACAGCACTCATCGGTGGAAGACAGCGTGGTCACGATGTTCTGCCTCATGCTGCTAGAGCACCGACTGCTTCTGCTTTACCGAAGATCAACAAGGATGAGCCGACCTTCCGCTTTATCGTGTCCACAATTGGTTCACTGACGTAGAAGCTGCGGAGTACTTGGCCAGTCTCCTCTCCACTGTGGACATCATATTGAAAACTCAAGCTATTTTATCAGCCAAATTAGCTGTCTTCGATTTTCGATGTGATGGCACTGTTTAAGAAGGTGCGTTTCAAAGGCTCTTCTTCAGTCCTATATCCTAGTTCCCTGTTGAGTGATGTGGTCATACTACACTCCTGGAAATTGAAATAAGAACACCGTGAATTCATTGTCCCAGGAAGGGGAAACTTTATTGACACATTCCTAGGGTCAGATACATCACATGATCACACTGACAGAACCACAGGCACATAGACACAGGCAACAGAGCATGCACAATGTCGGCACTAGTACAGTGTATATCCACCTTTCGCAGCAATGCAGGCTGCTATTCTCCCATGGAGACGATCGTAGAGATGCTGGATATAGTCCTGTGGAACGGCTTGCCATGCCATTTCCACCTGGTGCCTCAGTTGTACCAGCGTTCGTGCTGGACGTGCAGACCGCGTGAGACGACGCTTCATCCAGTCCCAAACATGCTCAATGGGGGACAGATCCGGAGATCTTGCTGGCTAGGGTAGTTGACTTACACCTTCTAGAGCACGTTGGGTGGCACGGGATACATGCGGACGTGCTTTGTCCTGTTGGAACAGCAAGTTCCCTTGCCGGTCTAGGAATGGTACAACGATGGGTTCGATGACGGTTTGGATGTACCGTGCACTATTCAGTGTCCCCTCGACGATCACCAGTGGTGTACGGCCAGTGTAGGAGATCGCTCCCCACACCATGATGCCGGGTGTTGGCCCTGTGTGCCTCGGTCGTATGCCGTCCTGATTGTGGCGCTCACCCGCACGGCGCCAAACACGCATACGACCATCATTGGCACCAAGGCAGAAGCGACTCTCATCGCTGAAGACGACACGTCTCCATTCGTCCCTCCATTCACGCCTGTCGCGACACCACTGGAGGCGGGCTGCACGATGTTGGGGCGTGAGCGGAAGACGGCCTAACGGTGTGCGGGACCGTAGCCCAGCTTCATGGAGACGGTTGCGAATGGTCCTCGCCGATACCCCAGGAGCAACAGTGTCCCTAATTTGCTGGGAAGTGGCGGTGCGGTCCCCTACGGCACTGCGTAGGATCCTACGGTCTTGGCGTGCATCCGTGCGTCGCTGCGGTCCGGTCCCAGGTCGACGGGCACGTGCACCTTCCGCCGACCACTGGCTACAACAACGATGTACTGTGGAGACCTGACGCCCCACGTGTTGAGCAATTCGGCGGTACGTCCACCCGGCCTCCAGCATGCCCACTATACGCCGTCGCTCAAAGTCCGTCAACTGCACATACGGTTCACGTCCACGCTGTCGCGGCATGCTACCAGTGTTAAAGACTGCGATGGAGCTCCGTATGCCACGGCAAACTGGCTGACACTGACGGCAGCGGTGCACAAATGCTGCGCAGCTAGCGCCATTCGACGGCCAACACCGCGGTTCCTGGTGTGTCCGCTGTGCCGTGCGTGTGATCATTGCTTGTACAGCCCTCTCGCAGTGTCCGGAGCAAGTATGGTGGGTCTGACACACCGGTGTCAATGTGTTCTTTTTTCCATTTCCAGGAGTGTATTTAGGTATAATATTTTCTTATTATAGTATGGAGATGGCGACACAAATACACGATATCAAACTGATATGCAGATTAGTTAAACTGACCAATTCATCATCCCACCCACCACCAAACCCCACAAAACTAGACCCCCACTCCCACCCCCAGATGACGTCATGTGTTTTCCTCAGCCGGCACTTGAGTCCCTCCCCCTCCCAAACCCTCTCCCTCTCCCACCTACCCTATTGGCGAGAATTTAGAATATTGGAGGCAATTTCGAATTTTCGCTGTAAAATTCAATTGTCAATTCAGAGGACGTAATATTAACGGAAATTGTTGATGGTAATTTTTTATAAAACGGAGATGGGTGGCAGAAATCGAAGAAAAAGTCAGAGGATGGAAAATTGGGGGAATTCGGCATTGCAGAGTACATAACTTGCATTTTGTAGGACAGAGCTAAACTTCCATTTGCATCGTGCGCTGTCTGTATCTGCCTGTCGCTGTGAATAAGCCTTGTCGTGGTGCAGACCCCACTAGCTGTATGTCAGCAGGTCCCCTCCCTCCCTTGCACCCCTCCCGTTAGTCTAGTGGTGTGCTTGCCTCTATGACTTCCCAGCCTCCTTCTCCTGCTCGGTGCCGCCTGCCCTGCATCAGGCTGCAGCTGTCTCGTGTGATCTCGGGAGCTCGGTTCACCCCGTCCCACTGGACTGCATAAGCAATGGCTGCCGCCCTGCAATGCCTTGCATGACATTACCGTACCCGAATGCCGCCTCCCACCCAGACGTCTCGCCCTCAGCTACCGCACAGCACCACAAAGGCTCTCTGGAGTGGCCGCCCAGCGATCAAAAATAAACGGGCAAGTGATAGTAATGTGAGCTGCCGTTCCATAGGTGCGCGGCGGTGGGCCTCTACCACGGACAATAGGTTTGCTTTCGAAAGTTAGCATCGTTGTCCCACAGCTGTGTGCCAACGAACAACAACTTACGTTTTGAGGGATGCAGCCGGCATTGGGAGTGACAGACCATCTGTTTGTCCCAGAATGAACAAAGGGTGCTTTCCTAAAGACAGCTGGCGCATCCAATTTTCCAGCCACATACAGTCACTTGTCAGTAAACAAAGTATGCTTTCGGAAGGTCTCTCTATCTGTTTGCCCCTGAAGTTTTTTCACACTCATGCCACTCACCTGCACCAAGTATGCTTCAGCCTGCTTGAAGAAAAGGAATGTAAGTCATAACTTGCTGATATGGCATTCTGTGTTCCTATTGGTTCTCTACAAAACAGAGGGTGGTTTCCGAAGATATATCAAGCCCAACCCCTACCACAATCATCATCTGTCTTTGACCGTGCCTAGTTATTTCCATGTGATTTTCACTATATGAAACGACCAGCCAGTAGCGGTTTCACGGCAGTGGTGATGGGAAACGGCCAAACATGGCATAATTGCCATGTAAGCGCATATAAAAAAAATGCGACGGTTATAGCAGTTATAAAATTTCTTAGTAAAGTATTCAGATTTTTCGAGACTGTGATAAATTTTCGTAAGAAGTTGTTATAAAAGCTTTTTTTTCCCTTGCTGGTAACCGCACAGTCTGAGGCGCCTTGTCACGGTTCGCGCGGCACCCCCCGTCGTAGGTACGAGTCCTCCAGTCCTCACTCGGACATGGATGTGTGTGTGCTGTCCTTATCGTAAGTTAGTTTCAGTTAGATTAAGTAGTGTGCAAGCCCAGGGACCGACGACCTCTGCAGTTTGGCCCCATAGGAGCGTACCACAAATTTCCAAATAAATTTCCTTCCTGTTGCAGCATTCATTCCCAAAACGATAGTTGAATTAGAATGTCAGCTGGAAGCTGAAAGTTGCATGCAAGCCGAAGACGTTGTGCTACCACCATGTAAGTACATCTCAAATTTCCTGGGTGATAGTTAGCATGTCCAGAAAACATCTCTTAAAGCATTCAAACTGTAACAAGTGCATATAACATTTCTACTATTGTTCTAGCATTAGATCAACAGCAGCTGGAAATCAAAAGTCGCCAGCAAGCCGAAGACGTTGTGCTACCATCATGCAAGTACATCTCCAAATCCTGTGTGATAGTCTACACTTTCAGAAAACAGCGCTTGATGTATTCAGATCGTAACAAGTGCTTGAAAAATTTCTGATTTTGCTGTTGCAGTATTAGAGCGGCATTTGACCGACACTGGGCGGTATCTGGAGGCCGAAATACAGCAATAACGTAAGTATACTATTAATATATAGCTGTTGCTACGGAGCAACAGGAGGATGACAGTCTAGCAGAGGAATACGTTGAGATTATATTAGATTAGAGAAAATATTAGATACAGGCTCCCAGGTAGATGCTATTTTTCTTGACTTCCGGAAGGCGTTCGATACAGTTCCGCACTGTCGCCTGATAAACAAAGTAAGAGGCTACGGAATATCAGACCAGCTGTGTGGCTGGATTGAAGAGCTTTTAGCAAACAGAACACAGCATGTTGTTATCAATGCAGAGACGTCTACAGACGTTAAAGTAACCTCTGGCGTGCCACAGGGGAGTGTTATGGGACCATTGCTTTTCACAATATATATAAATGACCTAGTAGATAGTGTCGGAAGTTCCATGCGGCTTTTCGCGGATGATGCTGCAGTATACAGAGAAGTTGCAGCATTAGAAAATTGTAGCGAGATGCAGGAAGATCTGCAGCGGATAGGCACTTGGTGCAGGGAGTGGCAACTGACCCTTAACATAGACAAATGTAATGTTTTCGAATACATAGAAAGAAGGATCCTTTATTGTATGATTATACGATAGCGGAACAAACACTGGTAGCAGTTACTTCTGTAAAATATCTGGGAATATGCGTGCGGAACGATTTGAAGTGGAATGATCATATAAAATTAATTGTTGGTAAGGCGGGTACCAGGTTGAGATTCATTGGGAGAGTCCTTAGAAAATGTAGTCCATCAACAAAGGAGGTGGCTTACAAAACACTCGTTCGACCTATACTTTAGTATTGCTCATCAGTGTGGGATCCGTACCAGATCGGGTTGACGGAGGAGATAGAGAAGATCCAAAGAAGAGCGGCGCGTTTCGTCACAGGGTTATTTGGTAACCGTGATAGCATTACGGAGATGTTTAACAAACTCAAGTGGTAGACTCTGCAAGAGAGGCGCTCTGCATCGCGGTGTAGCTTGCTCGCCAGGTTTCGAGAGGGTGCGTTTCTGGATGAGGTATCGAATATATTGCTTCCCCCTACTTATACCTCCTGAGGAGATCATGAATGTAAAATTAGAGAGATTAGAGCGCGCACGGAGGCTTCCAGACAGTCGTTCTTCCCGCGAACCATACGCGACTGGAAACGGAAAGGGAGGTAATGACAGTGGCACGTAAAGTGCCCTCCACCACACACCGTTGGGTGGCTTGCGGAGTATAAATGTAGATGTAGATGTAGATTGATGACCAGTAGGCATCACTAGCACCTGCTATGAACTTTTTATTTTTTTCATACTAATGTATATTTTTTTCATACTAATGTATATTTTATCATACTAATGTATCGTCAATATCTTGCTGTAGACAAATTCAGTACAGATTTGTTGTTGTTTTTTCCTTATAATCAGTGTCTTGTTGTAGATGACTTCCATCAGATCGATCAGCGGCTCCACAACAACAATTCCAGCGAGAGCGAAATAATGGTGGCTGCTGAAAGGCTGTGTAGTCTCGCCCCTATTTGGATGAGGAGGAGTAAATATTGGATTGTGGGAGAACTAGCAAAAAGATTGACTCAACTGCTCAATCCTGCTACCCAGAATGTAAAAGGTGATTATAATGCAACCATCATTGTTACATAATATAATTATTATTCTGGAATGCTGATGCACTTAATAGTTGTTTTTTGTTTACAGCATACATTAAAAAAATCTTGACCTTTGTAACTTGATGTTCTGCGTTATTCGTATGGTATAGGGGTGCCACCAACACTGCCAACAAAGCAGCTTGCTGTGGAATGTGCACCTAGAGCGGTGGTTGTGCGGGCAGGTATCAGACACGCACCCAAGAGACACGCACGGTTATGCAAAGCACCACTCATTGCCGAGCGAAAGGCGGTGGCAGCAGCTGCGGCTGCTGCAATGGAAACCCCGGCACCATCGCATGCCCTCTGCCGTCCTTGGGTGGTTCAGTCAGAGCAAGGATATCCCAACCCCCTAGGCTCCAACATTCTGCAGCATCAGCGAGGGCCCTCTCCACAGCCTAGGTGCTCCTACAGGAGTTGACTGCCGCCAGATCCTCCCACTCCAGCTCCCTGAGACTATTAAGAACTAACAGGCCTGTACCGACATTCAAAATTAAAAGGATAACGCTTGTTTTGCATGGCCAATTGTGAGAGAAATTACAGAAAAGATCCGCAGCGCACATCTCGTTATGGAACAAGTCTTCACATTTGGGGATGTTATAACTTTGAAGGTATCAAGTTCCCCATGAAGATTCAGGGCATACCAAAATTTGAGTCACAAAATTCCAGAATATTGCTTCAAGTTTATGGCCTGAAGAAAAGGCAGAAACGCAAACCAGATGAGCAGAATAAGCATACTTCAGTTGGACCACTCCATTTTTCTAACTCTGCAGGTGAGTGTGATCTTCATGTGGACATGCTGCTCTTCTCTAAAGATGATAATCAGTGCTACATATGAATCAGAGACATGCCCTACCTCATTTTACTGCCAACTTTCGAAACATGGACATAAAAAGCACATTTGCTTCAGGTATCTAAATACCTTTTCAGAAAAAAAGGTATTTAAAAAGGCATCTAAACGACTGTGACTCCAAGGAACTGGTGCGAGTTGTTGAAAACAAGTTCATTAAATTCAAGAATGCTCACCACCTGGAATGGTGTCCATTTGTTGTATACACATGGGTGTGTGGTTCAACGTATACCTTCATTCAAGTTATATTTTATATCTGGATGTGAATAACTTATACTGGCAGCCCATCATACAACCACTACCAGTTGGTGGGTTTCAGTGGGTACCCAAAAACGAATAAGAGGGATTAGTTGAAAAATAATTGGTCTGGTGGCTTATTCTGACGTAGGATATGTGATGGAGACAGACCTCACATGCTATATTAGCATGCTTGAAATGACAAGCAACTTGCCGTTATGTCAAGAGGAATAAGTTCCGCGAGAAAGCATAATCCCTAAACTGATGACCACTGCTGGACACACGCTGAGGCACATAATTCACTATCGCAAACTCTAGCTGTGGCTCAGATTAGGGTGGAGCTAGATAGAATCACCTGGGCCATCTTCAATCAGTCCCCCTGGTTGAAGGAGTATATTGAATACCGAAAAGAGGGCGGGCATGATCAGTGATTTTAAAAAAAGATTTTTATAAATTAATGAATAATTCCATTTTCGGTAAAATCATGCAGAATGTAAGGAATGAACGCTATATTTTGATTAGGACCGAAAGGGATGGTCCATGGGGCGTAAGAAAGTGCATCACCAGATCAAATTTTAAGCAGGTCACTGTTTTCAATGAGAAGTTTGTTGCTGTGGAGATGTCGAATGTTTCAGTAGAGTTAACGAAAACTGTCTATTCGGGTATGTGAATACTGAATATCTCCAAACTCCTCATGCACCGCCTTCACTATGGGTTTGGCAAAACTCATTTCGTGAAACCAAAGTTTTTTGTATGGATACAGATAGTACCCATTGGGAGAAGAACTGCAGTCTATATGAAATAATTAGGTGTCATGGTAATGAATTCGACATATCAGGATATGCAGCTGATAATCCTTACAGTATTGTTGCTCATAACAAGAAGATTATTGGCTTAATGAAGGATGAGGTGGATGGATTGCCGATTGTGGAGTTTGTGGATCTAAGATAAAAAAAGATATGAATATTGTACGATAGATGGAGCCAACCTGACGGGGGGCTAAGGGTGTGCGATGTGCGGCATCACTTGTTCTCATGGTCAAAGATACTTACAGTTTCTGTACAGTCTCCGCATTTGGTACAGCAAACTAGTATTGATTGAGAGGTAACAATGTGTACACTGTGCTGCAATCTAAAATCGGATTGTCGTCTCATGATGACAAAAGAGACATTTGTGGTGACAGGACCTAAACCCTCCCATACTCACACTATTTAACTGAAGCATGAGGTGGGGTGGGGGACTTCAGTGGAATGAATGAGAAAGAGAGTGAGTGACTGACTCAGTGAGAGCTCCTGGGGGGTAGTATGACTCTTTTATCATATTTTAAATATGTATGTGTTTGATGTATGGCGTGCCAGGATGCATGAGTGCTAATGTGCCTGTGTGTATGCTTGTAAGTGTGTATGAATGCGGGTGCCTGTGTAAATATATATGCCCATGTGTAAATACGTTCTGTTTATTTCTGTCTGAATAAGTAGCATACTATGCATGCATGAATATATAAACACCATCTGCTGACAAAATTCTAAAGATTTTAATTTTTTTTATAATGTCCAATATATATAAAAAAGATTAAAAATTGGAGTAAAATCTTAAAAAATTTAAAATGAAGAAAAAAAAAACAGTTTACCGTATTTCACTCTTTTTCACATAACGTGCATGTGTGATTGTCTGAGTGAATGTGTAAATAGCATAGTTTTCAAGTTTTACTTACTGTTTGCTGTCCAAGGCACTCTAGTTTTAAGTGTGAGTTCCACCCAACTCATTTTAGGGCAGCTGTTTGGGTTAGGCATTTTAGGGACATCCACGTCAATGTATTACTAAATTATTTCAGCTGCTTGAGGCGGAAAATGTTTATAGCCATCCAGTTTGTTGTATAAATTAAGTCTTCTGTTTGAGTGGAATTTCACTAGTAATAGTAATAGCATTAGTGTAAGAGAAACTGCACCTCTGCAATAGCCGCAATGTAAATTAAAAAATTTTTTCCACCAGTACTATTGTTTGTAAATCGAGAACTGTGGATAAAAAATTTGAAACAGTAACAAGAACTGTGAATTTAAAAGCAGTATCACTTTGTGTATTTTAAAAATAACAAGATTTGTGGATGTGAAACTGTATTACTACTGTGAATATTTGTGTCTGAATAAAAAATTGTTATTCGCCAGCACGTATCTTTGTTGTTATTTCACAGATCCATACCCTTACAAATGTATATAAATGCTGTGCAAGATGAACAAGGTGTTACTGTAATTTGAAGTATCAGGTGGAAGAGATTTATGATGGAGGAAATCAAAATATGTGTAGTGATTGCAAGGGATTTCGCCTATCCTGCTGCACATACAGATTTTTGGGGATGGATGCCGCGTGACTGTGTCCACTTCCAAGGACATACAGAACATATGTCTGAAATTATATCTCCTGTGCTTGAACAAAGCCACAAATGTAGAATCCTGGCAAAGCTACATACTATCTAGTAGGAGGTAGGTAGAAAGAAAGAAAGAAAAAACCACAGAATGTGAGGAAAAAAATTCATTTATTTTCATCGATCCAACTTAAACATAATTTTACATTTTCATGAGCAGACAAAACAAATCTTCTTCTTCTTGAGCTGATGGATAGCAGGGCACCTGTAAAATTCCAGTTCTTGAATAGATGCAAACCTGAAGATTCGCTGCATCCATGTGATCTTCTACTCGCCTTTGACATACATGATGGCCATTACATTTGAAGTGACGTCGTACTATATTTGTAAGGTATACCAGGATCGTTCTAGTGGAGTTCACAGAAGAAATGTGTTAACCACTTTGCACATTTTTTGGCACAATTCACATCTTTGAAAGGCCTCAGTGATGTAATTGTTGCTGAGAATGTTTCTATTATACCAGCAACTTCTGTATATGCTATGAATGCAACATCTTTAAATATGAATTGTCTACACTCATCATCATTGAAACATTGAATGTCAGCAACGACATTCACGCTCCCAGTTGTCATTTGACAACAGCCCCTCCCATTCAGTCCAAATCAAAATATCGTGTTCATTCCCTAAATTCTGCATGGTTTTACCGAAAATGGAATCATTCATTACTTAATAAAAATGTTTTTCAAAATCACTACTCCTGTCTGCCCTCTTTTCGGTATTTAATTCAATATACTCCTTCAACCAGGGGGATAACTTGGGTGATTCTGCCTAGCTCCATCCCTAAGTTAAGGCCCTGCTGAAGATTACGATAATGAATTATGTACCTCTTTGTGTGCCCAACAGTGGTCATCTGTTTAGGGACAGTACTTCCTCATGGAACTTGTTGCTCTGGATGTAACGAGAAGTCCCTTGTCATTTCATGCATACTAACAGGGAATATGAGGTCTGTCTCCACCACATAAACTATATTAGAATCATCCGACAGGCCTATTATTTTTCCACCTAATCCCTCTAATTCGTTTTTGGGCACCCATTGAAACCCACCAACCGGTAGTGGTTGCATAATCCTGCCTGTATAAGTTATTCACATCCAAATGTAGAATATAACTTGAAATGAAGGATGCAATGAACCCTTCATGTATACCTGGATTATTTGCCTTGGTGTGTCTATGGACACAATGGCAAAGTCCCCACCGATCCTGCACTCAAAGAAAAGTAGCATATCAGCATTAGTCAAAACTTGGACACTGCGCCTCATTTTCTTAAGCATTGCGATCAGTCTTGCATATTCACCCAAACTGGGAATGTTGAATTGGTTAAAATTGCTCAGAGAACTATGAGACTTAACATCTGAGGTCATCAGTACCCTAGAACTTAGAACTACTTAAACCTAACTAACCTGAGGACATCACACATATCCATGTCCAAGGCAGGATTCGAACCTGTGACCGTAGCAGTCGCGTGGTTCTGGACTGAAGCGCCTGGAACTGCTCGACCACCATGGCTGGCTGAATGTTGAATCCCTGCCTGACATTCATGACATGCTCATAATCTACACTAATTATGCCATTGCCTGTGAGAGTAATGGTAAATACAGATATGTCAGGTAGTCTGGTTTCATAGAGTTTTGTCTTAGTATCCAGATACTGAAACTTTACCCC